>NC_056747.1:160768048-160863048 GCF_019279795.1 Protopterus annectens | reverse complement strand
GTGCAATATAAATGCATGCCAGTGTTAATCCTCCTCCATTGACAGTAATCCCTTACTAGCATAAAATATACATTTATAGTAATTTTCCCTTTTTTATCACAGTTGGAGCCCCTGTACCAAATAGTGTAGTTATTCCTTTTTTTGTCCCTGATATTCTGCTGAATATCTATCCTGAAATCCTTTTTCAAACTTTCACGCGCATTTCTTTCCAAATGTGTCTCCTGCAGCATTGCTATTTCCTCTATGCATTTCATCATAAAATTGTGTTCTTTACTTTTTGTCTAAACCTACAAAGACATTTAGATTCCAATATATTATTGATAGCATAGCTATTATGATAAGCTCCTGTTCCACTTATGCAAGACAGTTATTTAATGTGTATTTCCAACTTTCATGTTACATGCACACACTAATATGTTGCAGATTGATGTTTTCTACAGTTTTCTTCCCATCTCCATTTGTACCCATATCAGTTGTGCAAGACTTTTTGTTTTATTGAAAACTGTCAAAGCAAAAACCGAATACATTTTCAAAACACCCCTTCTAACATAGGACAAACTCACAAAACTATGTACATCTTAACTGAAGTTGAACCCTTCAGACAGGAACGGTGGACTCAAATCGACAGCTGTACCCACAGGCATTGCCTAACCTAAAATTAAGGTTATACATGCTAAAGCACATGCTACACCTGTATTTCCACTTATGCTGATTGCTATCTGTTCTTTTCTTCTGTATTCCCCTCTCACATGTGAAAAACAGTTTGTATGATTTCAGAAAACATTAACCTTTAGTTATAAGAAAAAGTGTACTGTTTGTCTTTAAATAAAACTAAATTGTTTGGTGTTCTATTAAAGTATTCACACTGCTAAACAATAAAAACTGCTGTTTTCTATTCATTTCCCGTAATTTCAAGTTTTATTCTTCACTGAACTGCTTGCCAATTTACGTTTAAAGTTTGCATTTCTCTCAGCAAAGAATGCTCAGAGTGCTCAAGGTAATTGCTCACCTACACCAGGATGATGTCATGAGATTGACCACAGTTGATTGGTGTTTGCAGTATGAATTTATTTAAAAACTGTGTGTTTTGTTGAACCAGATGACTCTGAAGAAGCCAAACTTTGTTCCTGGCGAAAGCGCTTAGTTATTTGGTGTACTTGTACAACATTAAAGTGAAGCAATCTACCTTGGTGGTCCGACTTTATTTTTCTTTAACTGCTCAACAACAAGCAACTTGTCTCCGTGTAAAATTAGTCAACAATGACTCTTTGTAAGTTTCACTCTGAACAGAATTTAAAGTTGATTTCATCTACAGATGACTTGATGCCCACTAAACATCTGCTAATGGAAAAAAAACGCTAATATCTTTGTTGATGTAAGAAAGTTGGCATTCTTAATGGCTTTTGTCATTTTGTCTTATTTTCCAAGCTCACTTGTTTATAGCTTAAGCCAGTGACATTTATCTAGACATTCACACTCTAAAAAATAAGATAAACTGTCTTAATTCTGTTTGTAGTTGGTGTACATTTACACACACACACCCACTACTCGGCTAAGATCACAGCCTACTAACATTAAACTTCCATTTGTCTTCTTCTGTTTTATAATGTAAATTCTATGATCTGTTAATGTCATTTTTCATTCTGTCCTCAACTGATGGGTTCAGATCCAAACCATTGGATCCGACACGGCCATTTCAAAAACTCGTGGCAACTTAGAACTCTTGAGCTCCCCCCTTACCAAGAATGCACCAACCCTAATTACCTCATATCTCGTTTGCTGCCTCCGGGGATTAGACTCTTGAGCTTAAAGTTAGATAGCTGCATTTTTCTTGATACTAATCTCTTATTTTTCTTGTTTCCCAGTTGTCTTTTCTGTCACCTAGTACTAGCTTACTCTAAATACTATTTGATAGTATTTAATCTGATGTTAGTCTTCATTGTGTCCTCACAAATGGGTTCTGTCAGATCTGATTCTGCCAGTGCTAAAGCTTACAGCCACCAGATCTCTCGAGTTGCTCCCTCACTCAGAATGCATCCTGCCAACTACCTCAGATTTAAGAATCAACCGAGTGGCTGGAAAATGTTTCAAAAAATCCCAAGGTCCATTGTATGACACGCGTAGAGGAAGTACCCCCCAGAGGCAGAGGGGGGAACTTCAGTATACGTCTTCCTCATGGAAGATGTGGCTCAGAAAACCAGGGTTCACTAGAATCTTTCCTTGATAAACCCTGTCAACACTCTTAAATGGGGCCCCGACTGTCCACCTCTGGAGGCAATTGGCAGGAGTGCGTCCCTGCACCAAAGAGCCTGGCTAGAATTAACAAAAGATACTTGGGTGCAGAGGATTATATCCAGAGGTTATATAATACAGTTTTCCCTTCCACCTCCATTTCCCAGGAAAATCCCCAATGTTCCACCAAGTTAGAGGGATCAAGCAGTAATTCAGATTTTTAAGCTGCTAGAAAAAAGTCATCCAAGAGATCTCATCAGACCAGATAGGATCTAGAACTTATTCAGGGTTCTTTTTAGTGCCAAAAAAGACAGGGGAACTGGAGACCAAGTTTGGATATCAAATCTAAACAAATCTGTTCAACAAACCAAGTTCTGGATGGTCACAATTCAGTCTATTCTTCGCTTTCTGGGCAAGGACAACTGGATGTGCTTGATAGATATCCAGGATACTGACTATCAGATAAAGATGAAAAGGCAGTCCTGGAAGTACCCAAGTTTCCAGCAGGGAGTCCGTCATTACCAATTCAGAGTACTAGCCTGTGGACTCAACACAGCCCCCAGGGTGTTTACCAAATGCATGGGAGTCGTAGCATCGTACCTCAGACTGCAGGGATTCTGTGTGTTGACTTGCCTGAACAACTAGCTCATTACTGGTCTGACCAGGCATCAACTCATATAGACCAGTGATCAGGTTCAATACACCTCTGCTCTCCTAAGAGTAACCATAACCTACAACAAATCACAACTTCAGCCAACTTGGACATTGGAATTTATTGGAGCACTGCTAAACACAAACATTGCTTCCTTTCCACCTCACTGAGTTCTAACTGTAAGGTCACAGGTCAAGAAGGTTGTAGACAATACATCAGTTTCAGCCGGTAGAGTCCTCCGAACTCTGGTCCTCATGGCTGCAATGATAACCTTAGTTCCACTGGTCAGATTTTGCATGTGGATCCTTCAGTGGATGCTGACTACCCACTGATCAATCTTCCATCAGGCAGTGTCGTATCCGATACAAATTACCAATGCTTATAGAAGATATGTTTATTGGTGGATCCAGACTGATCAACCAAGGCCATAGTGACCATGGATTATTTATTTATTTTTATTTATTTAATAATTGTTTACCAGGAAAGTCTGACTTGGAACAGAGCCAGTTTTCAGCGGAGGTCTGGAGAGAAACACTCCAGACGCATGTCTTTGTAACATGAAAGGAAACCAGAGCACCCAGAGGGAAACCCACATGAATGTAGGGAGGACATGCAAACTCTGCACAGAAGGCACTCCAGTCGAGAATTGAACCAGAAAAACTGTTACTGTGAGGCAACAACACTTAAACTGTGCCATCCATGGATGCTTCCCAGATAGGAAGGGGGGCATTAACTGGGGAAGATGCTCCAGGGTAGTTGATCCCCCGAAGAGGCAAATTTGCATATAAATGTTCTAGAGATGAGAGCAATGCACTTGGAGTTGCGAGCATTTCAAGATGTTCTTCCCTCTGAGAAGATTGCATTTCAAACTGGCAACATGTCAGTTGTCTGGTACATGAACAAAAAGGAAGGAACCAGATCTTGCCCACTGTGTCGAGAAACGCTCAGGGTCTGTTAGTGGATGATCTCTTCAGATGTCTTTCTGTTAGCGATGCACATTCCGGGGAGATCCAGTGTGATTGCAGACAAACTGAGCAGGTGCATACTACTCCCACATGAGTGGGCCTCAATGATAAGGTGGTGGATGAGATATTCCATTGATGGGGCCAGCCATGCTTGTGATCTTTTTTGTCTCTTCTCTAAACAAGTGTATCACCTACTTTTCCCAGATTCCCCTGTGGGGACTGTCACTTAGGGATGCTCTACTTCATAATTGGCCTCCTGGTCTCCTTTATGCTTTTCCACCATCCCCATTGTTTCCAAAATTTCTGCAGAAAGCTTCCAGGTTAAACAACATAATGATCCACATTGTCCCCTATTGGCCATGACAAATTTGGTTTCCCTTCCTATGGCCCCACCTGGTTCAACCACTCCCCTATTGGCCATGGCAAATTTGGTTTCCCTTCATGTGGCCTCACCTGGTTCAATCACCATAGAACCTAGTTCTGACTCTGGATCTCATGTCTTACCCAATGGGCATGTCACACCTAGATATACTAAACCCCAAGCTGACTGCTTGGTTTCTCCTGTTCCCTTAGTAGTCAGACATTCTATGCTCTCATCACCTGTCTGATGTATAATTCTGTCTTCCCATAAACCCTTGACAAGGAAAACATTCTAGTAAATGGAAAAGGTTTGCCATTTGGGCTCAGCAGCATAAACTTGACCCCTTTTCAGCTTCTATTTATCACATCTTAGATTTCATTGCTTACTTTTTTCAAAATAGTGCTAGTACCTCAACCATTAGGGTACAGTTAGCAGTAATTTCAAATTGCTATACAGGATTGAATTGTGCACTCATCGCTTCTCACAAATTGAGCAAGGCCTTCTTAAAAGGGACACACCTTTTAAAGCCTCCTTTTAAAGACCCTACACCTCCATGGGACCTAAATTGAATGCTGGAGT
Source organism: Protopterus annectens (assembly GCF_019279795.1). Classification (NCBI taxonomy): domain Eukaryota; kingdom Metazoa; phylum Chordata; order Ceratodontiformes; family Protopteridae; genus Protopterus; species Protopterus annectens. The sequence goes on along the minus strand of NC_056747.1, from coordinate 160,858,259 downwards.
CTCTCTCTCAACCTCCCTTTGAACCAGCAACTACATGTGATCTTAAATTTCTCTCATGGAAGACCATTTTCTTGGTTGCCATCACTTCCACAAAAAGAATTTCTGAGATGCAAGCACCATCTTCTAAACCTCCTTGCTTGGTTTTTCACAAAGATAGTGACCTTGCGTACCAACCTGTCCTTTCTTCCAAAGGTGGTGCCGAAATCCAACATACCGAATGCCGCACTGCTACAGTCATTCCTCTCCATAAAGGAGGAGGAGCGACTACAGACACTGGAAATTATCGCCTCATTAGCCTGACAAGTCTGATATGTAAGGTTATGAAGCACATCATCATGGCCTAATTAACAAGGGTATAGGGAATCTCCAAACTCTAGATCCCACGCAGTTTGGTTTTGTGAAAGGTAGAGCATGCCTGCTCAACCTGGTTGACTGCTTTGAAGTCAGTCACCAGAGTGGTGGATGAAGGTAAGGCAAGTTCATACAGCCTATCTCGATCTGGCCAAGACTTTGATACCATTCCTCACTCAGGAATTATTGATAAGTTCACCAAACTAGGCATCAACTCCTATATCATTAGGTGGGTTGTAAATTGGCTCACAGAACACACAGTGTGAAAGTAGCAGACTCCCAAGTCAGACTGCCGACCAGTCACGAGTGGAGTCCCAGAGGGATTGGTCCTGGGTCCTCTCCTGTTTGGCGTCTACTTCTCAGAAGTCCAGGCCAACAAGGAGGGACTCTGGCTGACCAAATTCGCAGACAACTGCTAGCTGGGAGCCACTATTAACTCCCCAGGTGATGTAGACATCCTACAGAAAGGCCTCACTGAGACCAATGACTGGTGTCGAAACCCTGGCCTTAAGCTTAATCCTAAAAAATGCGCCATCATCCCCTTTGGGAAAAACTCAGTTCCCACTAATTACCACATTGATGGGAACTCACTGAACCCTGAAGGCATTATAAGAGATCTAGGGACACAGATGACAGCAGCTTCGACCACCACATTGCCACTGTGGTTAGAAAGTCCTATGTGGCACATCTCATTACCAAGGGTTTTGCATCCAGGAAGAGAGAGATCATCATTTCTCTCTACTCTTCCCTCATTAGACCAGTCAGAGTATAATGCCCTATTTGGCATGTACCTCACTAGACACCTGAAGTACCTCACGAAGAGGATCCTAGGCCTTAAACACTTGTCCTACACGGACAGACTCAGAAAACTCCAGCTATTCTCTGTCTCATACCGTCTACTAAGAGATGATCTCTGCTTGATTTACAAAGCCATATCTGACCCAGCTCTGTTAGACATGCTACATCTAAAGAAATTCCAATCCCTCTGCACCACATGCTCCAGATACCTCATTACCACAGTCAACAGAACATGCTGGAGTGACAGGTTCATAATTTAGAGACTGCCCATGCTCTGGAATAGACTTACCATACATGTCAAGCAGAGCACTTCATTAGCCCTCTTCAAGAGAAATCTTGATGAGTGGGTGGAAAATAAAAAGTTCACCCCAGAGATCACTCCTGTGGCTCTGCTTGGTCGAGGCACTGAGAACCAACGACGGGAGGCACAATGCCAGTGCACATCTATGGGCTAGGCTTGTAAAGGCCCCAGGGCCATTAGCCTAGTACACACCTATGAACTTATAAATAGTTATATCAGTTTGCCATTATTTTTTTCTAAATTTACCAGCAAAGGAAAATATATCTTACATTTACTGGATGTTCATAAGTAGTTACTTTTCTATCTGTATAGAACAGAAAAAAATCAGGAAAGCAGACCAACTACTATTTTCCTTCTCTGGACCAACTTGGGAAAATCGATTTCTGAAATTACCCTAGCAAAGTGGTTACCAAATTGCATTGCCTTTGTCTGTAATAAGTTAGGCATTTCTCTTGCACATCCATTGAAAGCACAATCCATTAGATCTATGGGTGCTTCCACAGTTTTTCAGTCTAGGATGTCTATGGATGACATTTGTGCAGCAGCAACTTTGGCTACTCATACCTTTATCGCTCATTAAAAATTAGATCTGATCTCCAGAGGTAGGCTGTCATTTGGTTTTATGGTGGAAAGGAATATCCTTCCTTAAGTCCGCCCTGGATTCAAGTAGCTAGGGACTCTGTCACATTTGTGACGATAGAATGAAGATTGACATCAGATAAAAAAGTTATGCACTCATCATAACATTACATATGTTTTGTCAGTCTTCATTCTTTCTTCTCCTCCCCTCCCACCAGCCCACCAAGTCCATGACTTCTGGAGGAACGAGCAGTTACATAGTCTCTGAATAGGTATATTTACATGTTTATATAACTCTGGATATGGCTTCCCATATTTCTTCGTATCCTTCTATGCTGTATAGCAGCAAAACAAATCTGAAGTAGTTGGCAGGGTGCATTTTCGTAAGGGGGAGAGGCTTGAGATATCTGGTGTCTATGAGCTGTAGCATCGGCTGAGTCAGATCTGACAGATTGGATCCGAACCCATTTGTAAGGAAAGAATGATCGACAACACAGAGAACATTGATAAGTACAAAACTACTTTTTCTGTCTTTCCCCTTTCTTGTCTTCTACACTCGTCATAGCTCTTAGCTGCCTTTTGTACGTAGCTTTCCTCTTTTTTTCCTTCCTTCCCTTTTTTCACTTAAAAAAAAAAAAAAAAAAAAAAAAAGAGTACCTTTATAGTCTTTGCTGATATAGTTTGTTGACAGTTTCTGTCATTTGTTGATGGTTTTAAAGTTGACAAGTTCGACTTTCCAAAAAAACTGTAAGTTTATATTTTTAGTGTTTGTTATAAATATTATCCTAGTTGGTGGTGGTAGCGATTGGATATGAAGATGTCTGAAAAATAGAAATGTTTGTCAGGCTTTAGGAAATGTGGCAAATGTGGTCAGAAAATTCATTTTTCTGACGCTCGCACACTTTGATGTGTAGTGTCTTGGACCCCTTCATCTCCAAGAAAATTGTTCCAGTTGTGATGCTTTTAACCCAAGCACCATGGTTAAATGCAAGAACAAATGAATACTGAAGGGATTACTTCTGTCTTCCCTTAGCGAGGCATTATCTGGAGCTTCAATAGAAAAATCAAAGAAAATGTCTCCCACTTCTCCAAGCACTTCAACTCCCTCTTCTAAGACTTTGTAGAAGTCCTTGAAAAGATCTTTTTCAAATCTCTGGGTTCACTCTGATCCAAAAAAGAAAAGGCCTAAATCTTCAGAAATTACTTCATTTTTGAATCCGCGACCCATATGAAGAGACAATCCTTGAATCTGACTACTGCTTCATATCTGAAAAGCTCGAAATTTAAACATATCTCAGATCAGACCTCCTGGGATCTGATGAAAAGATCGGCTGATGTGGTAATTTTACCCAGAACAAGATACTCCCCCTCATTAGACCCAGTTCCCTCCAGGTTCCTTCACCTTTCCTAGAGAAGCCAAGATCTTCTGAGATGTCCACTCTTCCAGAAGCCTTACAGAAAAGAATATAGAGAGGTTAGTGAGAAAAATTCTGTCTGCACAGAGCTAGTCCGTTATCCTTTTGGCTCCAACCCTTTTGGGTCAGGAGATCCGTACATCCACTATTTCACTATTGTTGGTTCCTCCTCTGACTCCTTTCAAGGTCTTAGAGCCCTTGGATCCAAATCTTCCAGACCCATCGGCTTCGGATATGAGAATCCTTTTATCCTCTGATCCAAGGCTTGCTCTGAGCTCTTCATTTGGATCCATAGAGTTCTCGGTGCCAATTCTACCCTGTCTTGTCTGAGGTGCTTCATTCGACCCTGAGGGTTTCGAGCCATGTCTACACTTTGGAGCTTTGGCACTGGTCAGTTTGTCTCTGACTTCAGCCTCGGCGGGACTGTCCTCTGAGCAAGTGGGACCATGTATCAGAGATTTACCATCTCGAATCCAGGGTTGTATCCTTTACCAGGGTGGGTGGTTCACCTTTGCTGTCATGAGAGCCCTGTCTGCATCCCTGAGTCAAACTGTGTTTACCCTCCCTCAGATCCTTGTCTACATCTGTACCATCTCTGCGTTTGTTGTCTCAACTGTCCTATCCACAGGGACAGCTAGTACTAAAACTCTAGGCTTCCCATCAGGGTATCTCCACTTTTTCTGACACCTCCACCAGAGTAACCCACTGAGGAGGTCCCTAAGAAGAAAACATGCAGGAGGAAACATTTAGATTCTCCTGAATCTGTTCCCAAAGATACAGATTTTGATGAAAGTGACGGTTCCCATGGTCACCTCCTGATGTCTCATTTGGAGACATCCTAGAAATCCTAAAACAGAAAGGTGGCTGGAAGCTCAGCAGCCCTTCAAAGGGATCTGTACTCCTGGAGGTGTTCGGTACTGGTCTACTACCTCTTGAGTGATCCTGCCAACTGAGCTCATTAACTTGATCTCGCGGCTGGTGAGGAAGGATCCATACACCAATGAGCCAATTCCCAGGAAGCCTGATAAAGTCATAACGGCTCCAGGGTATAAATAGTTTTGATCCAAGAATGTCTGTTGATGTATGGTCTTGGCAGCAGCTACTAAGAAGGAATTTGCGGAAGTACCTACCTCTGTTTCCCCCCCAGCAAGGATTCCCGGGTGATTGACAGATTTGGGAAGTTTGTCTATGCTTCATTGACCTTTGACTTAAAGTCACTGAACTATTTGGCACATTTCACAAGGCTGTAGAGGGACCCTGATTAAGGAGCTATCAGGCACCCTCTCAACATCCTTTTCTGAAGAGGTAAAAACATCTGTCACTTATCAGTTGGCTAACCTGTAACTGATATCCAACTCCTCTATTAGACTCATTTCTTATATATCAGAAGGAACCTCAAGGGGAGTGGGTACAGGTGTTTACATTAGGAGACGCACCTGGATGAGCTTGTTTTGATTTTTGTAGAACCCTTTAATTCTTTGTTCATCAATGTTCCTTTTGATGGCATATTTCTTTTTGGCCCCAAAGTTAGACACATTGTCCAGGTGTGAGAAGGATGAAAAGACCTTTTTTGCTGTGGGCATATGTGTTCCACCCCTCAAAGATCCTTTACAAGGAATCGAGTCAATGGTAAAATGTGGTTAAAAAAAAATCCCAAGGATCTTTGCAGGACACTCGTGGAGGAAGTTCCCCCAGAGGCAGAGGAATGAACGCAAATGGTAGACACCACCCTAGTGGGAGAGGTGGCCCATAGAACCATTCACACAGAGAATCATTCTTTGGTAAACCCTTTCTGCCCCCTTAAAAGGAGGCCCGATTGTTCACCTTTTTAGGCTTTTGAGTGTCATTTGTCCCCTGCACCAGAGAGCCTGGCTAGGAATAACATACTTGGGTGCAGAGGATCATTTTCAGAGGTTATATAATACCATTTTCCCTTTATCCTCCCAATTCAAGAACAATCCCCAGTGTTCTACCCAGGCAGAGAGAACAAGCAGCAATTCAAATTCAAAAGCTGCTAGAAAAAAAGTCATCCAGGAGGTCCCCCCCAGACCGGATAGAATCCGGAACTTACTCAAGGTTCTTTTTAGTGCCAAAGAAAACAGGGGACTGGAGACCAATTCTGTATCTCAGCATCTTAAACAAATCCATTTGAAAGACCAAGCTGCAGATGGCCGCGGTTCAGTCCTTTCTTCTGTTTTTGGAAAAGGACAATTAAATGTGCTCAATAGATCTTCTGGATGCATGCTATCATATAAAGATAAACAGAAGCTCCAGAAGATTCTTACACTATCGGCTGAGAGCCAGTCCCTACCAGTTCAGAGTTCTGCCCCTTGGTCTCACCCCAGCCCCCAGGGTGTTTACCAAATACATGGCAGTAGTAGCAGCTCGCTTCAGACTGCAGAGATTCTGAGTGTTTCCATACTTAGACGACTGGCTCATCTCTTCCCCGACCAGGCATCAGCTCATTATGCCAAGAGAAAAAGTGTTCCAGACACGTGCCTTACTAAGAATAACCATAAAGTACAAAAAGTCTCATTCAGAACCAGGACAAAGTGTAGAGTTCATAGGAGAACTGCTCGATACAAAATCAACTATAGCCTCACTTCCCCTCTTCAGAGTTTATACAATAAGATCGCAAGTGAAAAAGATAGCTTGGAGTACCAGAATCTCAACCCACTTGGTCCTTCAGGCTTTGGGGTCAAGGGCAGCAGCAAATAGCCTTATTGCCCTTAGCCAGATTTCATTCTTTAATGGATGCTGGCCTCACAATGGTCAGTACTTAATCTTCCTTTATCTGCTCCGATACAAATCACCAATATATGCAAGAGGAACTTAATGTGGTGGATTTAGTCAGGAGAGATTCTACTAGGCCGTTTATTCGTCCCCTCTTAGCCCAAGGTCATTGTGACCACAGTCCTCTATGGAGGTTGATAGCAGTGTTTAGTGTTGCAGGCCTTTCATTTATGCCCCACCAGGCATAAATGAAAACAGACCATTGTTTTAGTAACTAAAATATATTTTCTTTTTCACAATTAGTTACTGGAAATTGACATTTTTTAGGATTTACCAGGAAGGCAGTTTTTTTTTAAACTGTTTTTAATTATGCATCTAAAGATATGCTTATAACAGTGTTACATATTTTTAAAGATTCTTAAGGATTTTCTTCCCAAGGTCACTTGTTTGACAAGTTGGTTTGACTATCCATAAAGGTTTACACTTGTTTTTTTTTTTTACTTTAACATAATGTTTTACTACGGTTACCTATCAAAACATCTCCTCTTCATAACATCTAGACCATAACATCCAAACTTCAAAACATCTAAAATTCACGACATCAAATCTCAAAACATTGAAAACTACAAAGCAACTATAAATAACATCTCTCAGAGATTTTACTATGTTCATGCAGGGGGGCAAGCCCCCATGCACCCCCCATGTGATTAGATTTTTTGAAGTTTAGATGTTATGGTCTTGATGTTTTGAGTTTAGATGTTATGAAGAGTAGATGTTTTGATAGGTAACCGGTACTATGGTTAGTTGTATTCTAGTTTTCTTTAAGTTGTATTTTAATCAACTATGTTAATTAGCTATTTTCTGGGATCAAAGTACTGATTAATTGAATGTTTAATTATATTTGAAGGCGGCTGATTTTGTACTTTATGGTTTTGATGAAGTCCCAAAGTTGTAGAGACTAAAGCGCTTGACCTTTTATTTGTAATAAAATTGCTAGAAATTTGTTTTTAAATGTGTTGTTGGAGCCCTTCTGTTTGCTAATCAAGACAAAGAGTTTGCAGCACTGGACTTTACTGCTGAGTATTTACGTGTGAGCCTTTCTTTGCTGTTCGTAGTTTTTTGGGGACTACATTTCATGCTGCAAGTTCTTTTACTGGCCTTTCAGAATGATCTCTCCCTCCACAAATGATTGCAATTCAAACAGACATGTCAGTGATTTTGTACATCAACAAACAAGGGCGATCCAAGTCTTAGCTCAGTGTTGAGAAGCGCTCTGGGTTTGGCAATGGGTGATCTCTTCCAACCGCTTTCTTTTAGCAGCACTTATTCCAGGGAAGTCCAACATGTTAGCAGACTGAGATTCTACATCTTACTACCTCAGAAGTGGTTCCTCAACAAGGGCATGGTTACACTGATTTTCTGGCATTGGGGCCAGCCTTGCTGTGATCTCTTCGTATCTCCTTTGAACAAGTGCAGCAGCTACTTTGCCATAATCCCCCCACAGGGGGAATCAGAGGGATGCTTTTCTCCACAACGGGCCACCCAGTCTACTTTATGCTTATTCCCTAATTCCAAGGTTCCTACAGATGTGCCAGGTTGAAGAGCAGAGTCATTCTCCTTGCATGTTATTTGCCTTGACAGATTTTATTCCCCTTCCTGTGGCCTCATTTAATTCATCAGCCTTGGATTCTGAACCCAAATCCAGATCTGCTGTCTCACCTAACAGGTAAGATCCATCCAGACATCCACAATGTCAAGCTGACAGCTTGATTTCTCCATTTCCAGTAATAGCCAGACAAACTATGCTCTCATCTCCAGACCACCAGATTTTGTTATCTTCCCTTAAACATCTACAAGGAAACTTCATGCTACTGAATGGACATGATTTACACTGTGCACTTCAAAATCATGTGGAACCCCTTTCTGCACCAATGTCATAGCATTCTTGACACTTTTTAATCAGTGAGACAATTCTTCAACAGATAAAGTTCAGTTGGCGGCATTTTCTAATTTCCATATTAGATTCGCTGGTTCCTTACTTGCTTCTCATAAACTTTGTAAAACCTATTTTCGAGGCACATGTGTGTTAAGACCTCCATTTAAAGAGCCTACTCCTCCTTGGGATCTAAATCTAGTACTGCAAGACTTGGTTCATCCACCCTTTGAACATGCTCATGATTGTAAATTTCTTTCTTGTAAAACTTTGTTTTTGGTGGCCATTACTTAAGCCAGATGAGTTTCCAAAATTCAAGCCTCAACTTTTAAGCCCACGTCTAATTTTTCATATGATTATTACATTATGAGCTAATGCATCCTTTTTGCCCAAAATAGTATGAGTCTAATATTAACCAGTCCTTCAATTTACCAGTTTTCTTTCCAAATTATTCAAACAAGGGCTATATTTATTACATTTATTGGATGTTCAAAGGCAACTGCCTTTCTATTTACATAGGATAAAGCTCATCAGAAGTACAGATCAGTTTTTCTTTTGCTGATGTGAAACTGGGTAAACCACTGTCCAGAGTCACACTAGCCAGATTGCTTACTTGGCTGCATCTCCTTCTGGTATCCAGAGGTAGAGCATCATTTGGCTCAGTGGTGCTTAGGAATATCCTTCCTTGAGTCCACATTAGGATTTAGGTAGCTGGAGACTGTTCCATCATTTGAGGACAGAATGAAAATTGACATCAGATAAAAAGGTTCATACTCAATATAACGTTCCATCTGTGTTGTCCATTTTCATTATTCCTCAACTCCCTATCCACCAACCGCCATCCTTATGTTTTTTCTGGAATAGTGACTGGATAAGAAAATAATTGGTGTACTCCAAGCATGATAAAGCTCCAGATATAGCCTTGTCTAGTGTATTTGTATAAGAATTATTTCTTTATGCTGTAGCCAGTAAACAAGATCTGAGGTAATTGGTGTTGGTGCATTCTGGATAAAAGAGTTCGAGAGTTCTAAGCTGCCACAAGCTTTTGCAGTGGCTGATTTGGATCCAAACTCAGTTGAATAATGAAAATGGCAGCAGAGATGGAATGTTATGGTGAGTACATAACTTTTTTTCTTTACAACTAAAAGAAGCACTTGTTTACTTTGATATCTTTAACATGTGCAACAATCAGTGAAGAGGCCCCCCCAGCATTTAAAATACCCCTGACTATAAACTACACAAAAAGCATTTGCATTATTAAATGTTTTATACAAATACAAGTAATGTATTGTTTTATTTGCAGTTCCTTTTTCCCTTCCGTGCCCTTCTAATGCCTAATACTCAAAGTTTAGCAAAGTCAACAAAAGTCCAGTTTTCTCAGCCATTTTTTGTTTTACAAAACCATAATGTGTTGCTTTCAATCTCGCCTTTATTCTCACATACCAGTCTGATCAGTCTCTGCCCTATACCAAAGCTTGTGGCCTTCAACTAAGCTCTTGGGCATTCTACCCTTTCTAGCATGCGCTTCCCCATTACCTCAGATCTTGTTTGTTGCTTTGTTGGAGATGTGGTCCTTTCGCAATATTTTTCCTTGTATTCACTTGTATTTCTTAAAATCTTATACTGTTTAATTCTTGTTAGCTAGTAGTACTTAATCATGTATTTAGTAGATTTATACCCTTTCTGATCCCCTAACGCCATGTTATTGCGTCTTTCTTCCCCTTCTATCTTTTTTATATAAAATATATATATATATATATGTGTGTGTGTGTGTGTATGGTTACCTATCAAAACATCTACTCTTCATAACATCTAAACTCAAAACATCAAGACCATAACATCTAAACTCAAAACATCAAGACCATAACATCTAAACTTCAAACATCTAAAACTCAAAACATCGAATCTCAAAACATTGAAAACTGCAAAGTAGCTATAAATAACATCCCACAGAGTTTTATACCAACTCCAAGGTCGCACTACAGTGGGGGAAAAAGTTAATTTCCTAACCTCACTGTAGTGCGACCTTGGAGTTGGTATATTTAATTTACAGGGGGTGTGGGGGTGGAGCCCTCCACTTGGGGGGTGCAGGTGGCTTGCTCCCCTGCATAAACGTAGCAAACAGTGTGTGGGATGTTATTTGTAGTTGCTTTGTAGTTTTCAGTGTTTTGAGATGCGATGTTATGAGTTTTAGATGTTTTGAAGTTTAGATGTTGTGGTCTTGATGCTTGAGTTTAGATGTTATGACGAGTAGATGTTTTGATAGGTAACCGTATGTATGGTTGCTGCTAGTTTTAGTATATCTTCTCTCGTTTTTTTTTTTTGTTTTGTTTTTTTTTCACTATTAGGATTTCTGTAGATTTCTATTTGGCATTATATAGTTAAGTTTGTGGATGTTGATTTTGTTTTTTGTTGTTTATTCAGTATGTCTCAGAAGGATAAAGGAGACAAACCATTAGGCTGCAAAAAGTGTATTCAGTATGGCAAGAAAATGCCACTTTGTGATTCTCACGTGCTGTGTGTTTATCATTTGGGGCCGCTTCATCTGCAGTATATGTCATGCTTTTAACTAGAGAGCTTTATTAGAAAGGCCTAACAAGCTCATGCTTAAAGGTGTGTACAATTCAGCCCTATGTTGAAGCTATGTCTGGTGGCAAGGAGTCCTCTAAATCTGGTTCCACTTAGTCTTCCACTCTGATATCTGACAAACCGAAGAAAAGACCTGTGGTGCCAACAGAAATTTTGGAGCCGATAGAAAAGATGACAAAGTTGTCTGCTCCAACAGCTCTTTCTGAGCAGTCAGCTTGTGGATCCAAGGGAACTTCGGACCTTTCTAAGTTATTGACTCTGATTCTCTCGGCTCTGATAACTGGTACTATATGGAGCCAATAGCCATCTCTAGAAAGTGTGTCCTCTTGGCTCCCATCTCCAATTTTAGAGAGATCCCCTTCCCTTTCCACCTGTTCAACCAGGAGTCTGATGAAGATGTGGATGGGGTGGGTAAAAGACTGTTGAAGACACAGGCTCTAGCCAAGTTTACTGCTAGATCAGAGCCCAGAAGCTTTGGATCCAAATAAGTCACTCCCATCTTTTGCTACTTGTCTTCCTCCTCAAATATGTGCCTCGAGCTCGGAGCAGGGAGATCTGAAAGTCCAGGTTGAGACCTTGTTGGTTCAGCGACCCACTCCTCCTCCTGCTCCGACTTTGGCTCTGAGTTCCTCTGCTCTCTCAGAGCAGGAGGAATCTGAGAGCCATAGCTCCTGGACCTGGGGACAGGGACCTGACTTTTCTTTCTTCTGATCAGACCCTGCTTCTTGGAACTTTGGAGCAGATGAGTTCAGCTTCCTACCTTTGTCTCAGATCTTCCTTCCTCGGATTGCGGGGGACCCTCTGTTCCGGTGGGTTTGTCATCTGCTCTGGAGTTTTCTTTGGATCAGTGGCAGGGAGCATTTGAGGCCATGAGGAGGGCTTTGACTGCTTCTCAGTCAAGGGTCCAATCTTCACATAATCTTCCTTTCCCTCCCTTACCGGTGCCTTTTGTCTCTCATCCACCCATTCCACAGGGGCAATGGGATCCTAAGCCTCAGGATGTCCCTAGGCAGACCCCCATCTCTTCCAAAACTTCTCCAGGTTATCCCACTGAAGAAGAAGTCCCTTGGAAGTGAACCTGCAAGAGGAAGCGTTTAGACTTCCTGGAGGAGTCCGTCACCACAGATACTAACCTTAATGAGGCTGATGGGTCCCCACAGTCTCCTCCAGAGGATGTCTCTTTTGGGGACATTCTAGAAATGTTGAAACAGTGAGACAATGTGCCCAACACCCCTTCAGAGGGAGGAGCCAGAATATCTGAAGGCTTTCGGATCCCGCCCTTCCACCTCTTGGGTGACCCCACCTTCCAATGAGCTTATTGAGTTAATCTCTCAGAAGGCATGGGAGACCCCAGACACCATTGATCTGACCCTGAGGACAACATACAAGTATGTTGCTTCTCTCCCTGTAAGCAATTTCTTACTAAGGGAGTTGTGGTAGATGCAGTGGTCATGGCAGCAGCTACACAAAAGTAACTTTCTGACACCAGTTCCACTGTCCATCCCCCTAATAAGGTTACTAGGATGATTTATTTTATTTTCTCCAAGTCTTTTGGGTTTGTAATACCATGGCAGGAATACGGACTGCATTCTTAAGTCAAAGTACAATTAAAGGTCATTAAATTAGTATTGTTTCAATCTTTGAAGTCGGCCAGAAGTGCACTTCGCAACATCCGCAGTGTGTCCAGTAATGACTACTCTTGCAATTCATATAGGCTTACATGGATTGGTAACGTATCTAAATACGATTGTAGATTCATTTTTGTAAGACCCGATGTGCTTCGTGTTTCACTGTTGCAGTCATCACATTTGGGTCATCTGTCTGCAGGTAACCCTAAGCCGGCCTGAATACCAGTCTTCGGATTTCTGCGTTGGATGCTGTCGCTTCTTCCATGACGTCAGGTCATCAGGTGTATAAAACATGCAGCCGATGCCATTACATTAGTCTTTCTTGCCGTGCGGTGCTCGAAGCAGAAACAGTTCGCTAGTGCCAGTTGGCTGACTCCTCAAATTTTCATTTTCGAGTTTCAGACCTGAAGTCTTCAAAAAGATAAGTATCCCGTTGGGGATCCTTTTTTCTTGTTCTAACCAATGTCAGAAAAAATTAACAATTGTAAAAAACGACCAAGAAGTAATCCACAAATCTAGAACGAACACCCTTTATTCCTCTGACGTCTCGGCTGTAGCCTTCAAATTAACAATTGTCTTGCCTGTGGAAAGCAAATACCACCTAGAGATTTTCATTCTTACTGCGTCACCTGTTTAGGCCCAGACCACGATGTCTCTCACTGTTGGTTTTGTGCATTGTTCAGTGCCCGAACTATTCATAGTCGGGCTATTTTTGTAGCTAAATACTTTCGTTTCGATCTCCGTACTCCAAAATGGCTTTAAGCCATTCGACTACCGATCTTCCAAAAAAAGTAAGGATAACGACAGAGACGGACCGCATAGGCCCAAAACTGCCGACGATGCTTCCATTAAGCTAGTCGCCAGTCTGCCGGTACTCAGGCACTTTCGCGGCCCCTAATACCCACTACTACATATTCACAGACCTCTACTGAGGCCCATTAAGAGTCTGGTATGCCGCGAGATGCATCTTCGACTCTGGAATCTGCGGATGTCTCTACCTTGGATGGTTCCGGAGCCGCTGTGCAGGCACTGGCTTCTGAGGGTGTATTCAGGCCTACCGATTTTCATATTAAATTGACGACTTCATTTTGAACTAAGAATACCGAATTCCTCAGGCCTAAAGTTTGCACTACGCCTAGAAAACCTATGACCAAATTGCATTCTCAAGCCCATATGCCTCAAAAACAAATGATTAGAATGGCTGAGAACCTTATTACCTTAATTAGGGGAAGCCAAGAAGATGAGGAGCATGACAGAGAGAAAGGTGGCGAAGGATAAGGCATATGGAGAGTTGTATGAAAGGTTGGACACTAAAGAGGGAGAAAAGGACCTGTACCAATTGGCTAGACAGAGGGACCAAGCTGGGAAAGATGTGCAGCAGGTAAGGGTGATAAAGGATAGTGAGGGAAACGTACTCACAAGTAAGGAGAGCGTGTTGAGCAGATGAAAAGAGTACTTTGAGGGGCTGATGAATGAAGAAAATGAGAGAGAGAGAAGTTTGGATGATGTGGGGATAGTGAATCAGGAAGGTGAAACAGATTAGCAAGGAGGAAGTACGGACAGCTATGAAGAGGATGAAGAATGGAAAGGCTGTTGGTCCAGATGACGTACCAGTGGAAGCATGGAGGTGCTTAGGAGAAATGGCAGTGGAGTTCTTAATAAGATTGTTTACTGAAATCTTGGAAAGTCAGAGGATACCTGAGGAGTGGAGAAAGTGTTTTGGTACCTATTTTTAAGTATAAGGGTGATGTGCAGATTTGTAGTAACTACAGAGGGATAAAACTGATCAGTCACAGCTTGAAGTTATGGGAAAGAGTAGTGGAAGCTAGGCTAAGAAGGGAGTTGATTAGCGATCAGCAGTATGGTTTCATGCTGGGAAAGAACACTACAGATGCGATGTTTGCTCTGAGACTGTTGATGGAGAAATATAGGGAAGGTCAGAAGGAGTTGCATTATGTCTTTGTGGACTTGGAGAAAGCATATGATAGGGGTGCCTAGAGAGAGGAGTTTTGGTATTGTATGAGGAAGTCAGGAGTGGCAGAGAAGTATGCAAGAGTGGTACAGGATATGTACGAGGGTAGTGTGACAGTGGTGAAGTCTGCAGTGGGAGTGATAGATCTGTTCAGGGTGGAGGAGGGATTACATCAAGGATCAGCTCTGAGCCCTTTCTTATTTGCAATAGTAATGGACAGGTTGACAGATGAGATCAGACAGGAGGCCCAATGGACTAATGTTTGCATATGACATTGTGATCTGTAGTGAGAATAGGGACCAGGTTGAGGAGACCCTGGAGAGATGGAGATATGCTCTAGAGAGGAGAGGAATGAAGGTCAGCAGGACTAAGAATGTGTGTGTGAATGAGAGGGAGGATAGAGGAATGATGAGGATGCAGGGAGTTGAGTTGGCAAAGGTGGATGAGTTTAAGTACTTGGGATCAGCAGTTCAGAGTAATGGTGAGTGTGGAAGAGAGGTGAAGAAGAGAGTACAGGCAAGGTGGAATGGATGGAGAAGAGTGTCAGGAGTAATTTGTGACAGACTGGTACCAGTAAGAGTGAAAGGGAAGATCTATAAGAGGGTAGTGAGACCAGCTATGTTATATGGGTTGGAGACGGTGGCATTGACAAAAAGGCAGGAGTCAGAGCTGGAAGTGGCAGTCAAAGATGTTAAGTTATGCACTGGGTGTGACAAGGATAGAAAGGATTAGGAATCAGTATATTAGAGGGTCAGCTCAGGTTGGACGGTTTGGAGACAAAGTCAGAGAGGCGAGATTGTGTTGATTCGGACGTGCTGAGGAGGGATGATGGATATATTGGGAAAAGGATGCTAAGGCTGGAGCTGCCAGGTAAGAGGAAAAGGGGAAGGCCTAAGATAAGGTTTATGGACGTGGTGAGAGAGGACATGCAGGCAGTTGGTGTGACAGAGCAATATGCAGAGGACAGGAAGAAATGGAAACAGATGATCCGCTGTGGCAACCCCTAACGGGAACAGCCGAAAGAGAAGAGGAAGCCAGCCTTCCTCCTCTAAGAGACCTAGAACTGATTTTCTTTCTGATTTTTCTGATCAGGAATCTGATCTCTCTTCCTTCTGACTACCAGGATTGACCCTTATCTACTTATGAGGATTCTGATGCAAAGGATTCCATTCCCTCTGCTTCCCCTCCAGAAGATTTTTCTTTTGGTGAAACCTTGCATACCCTTAGGGAGCATTTCTGCTGGGAAAGCCAGGACTATCCTGAGTCCAAAAAGAGACTTAGCAAATATTTACTCCTGCCTCAACACAGGCCTCTAGCTATCCCTCCTGTTCTGGAGATTGTAGATGTTTTCTTGGAATCTAGCTTTACCCCAGACACTTTGCCTCCAGCTCCCAGGAAACCGGACAGGTGCTACAAGAGTACCTGACTGTCACAAATTCCTCTTCAAAAATCCTACTGCGGATCCAGAGACCATTTCCCAAGGACCAAAAGGCATTAAGGCTACTACTGCCAAAAATCCTACCCCTTCTGATAGGGACTCTAGAGCTTCAGACAGATGGGGTAAGAAGGTATACACTTCTGCTACTTTGGCCATTAGGGCTTTAAATTGCCAGTTTCATATGTTAAAGTATCAGCAGCATATTATGGGGCTACTTAAACAGAAAATTATGTTGACTCCTGACTGTGCTGAACACAAAGAATTGCAAGATTTAATGCATTCTGCATAACAGGTTGGTAAACATACTTTGCAATGTGATTTTGACGCTTTAAAAGAATCTTGCAGGGCTGCTGTCACTGGGCCTGTACTTAGAAGACATGCTTGGCTTAAGGAACAAAACTTGCCAGATCATGTTAAAGCTAAATTACTGGATGCACCCTTAAACCAAGACCGCCTTTTTGGCAACAAAGCAGAAGTTGTCCTCAAAAGGATGGAGGAAAAAGCTAAATCTATGCAAACTGTTAACGATTTCTTACAAGTACAGCCTCCTAGATTCAGTAGGCATTGGCCTTCAAAGAACTAGTCTTTTCCAGTCCCTTCCAGGCTTTCTCAGTCCAAACCCAGGAGCAGCAGACCACCAAGACTTCAGTCTCAGGCTGTGCATAGATCTAAGCAGTGGGGGGCTCCCACTTCCAAAGCAGGGAGTAGTAAGCCACCCCCTATGGAAAAATGGCACAATGACTTTTCCTTAACTCTTCCAAGCCCTGCTCACCTACTTGGTCCCTTAGGAGGAAGGCTCGCCCTGCATGCAAAAATCTGGGAACTCATTACCCAGGACAAATGGGTTTTAAACATAGTTTCCCTAGGATACAGATTCCACTTGCACTCACTCCCAACCACAAGTGGGTAGCCAGACCTCCCCCAAATCAGTGGGCGGAGGCCCAAAAACAAGTGCTCTCTCTCCTCAGTTTCAGGGCTATTCAACCTGTCCCACCAGAACAAAGGGGGCAAGGTTTTTATTCAAGACTGTTCCTGGTTCCCAGAAAAGAAAACTCCTGGCGTCATATCCTGGACCTGTCTATTCTCAACACCTTTCTGTTCTGATGGTTCCAAAATTCAAAATGCTAACTCTTCAACAGCTTCTTCCTATGCTAGCCAAGGATGCCTGGCTGGCAACCCTAGACTTAAAAGACGCTTACCTGCATATCCCAATAAGGGAATCCTGCAGACAATACCTACATTTCAGGGCGGGCTCCATGCACTATCCAATCTCTGCACTTCCCTTTCGCTCATCTACTGCGCCCAGGGTATTCACAAAGTGCCTAACTCCAGCCATTGCATTTTGCAGGCAGAGAAATATTCAGATTTACCCATACTTGGACGATTGCCTGATTCAGGCAGAAAGTCAGGACTTGCTGTTACAGCACCTGGCATTTGTAAAGAGACTTCTAACCTCACTGTGGGGTATACCATCAGCGAGAAGAAATCACACCTAGTACCCTGCCAACAGATTGTATTCCTGGGTGCAAGCTTGAACACAACTTCCCAGATGGCATTACTCTCTACAGAGAAACAAGTTTATTTGACAACCTGCTTCAACCTACTGGCCACAAACCCAGCTATCTGCAAGAAAAATCCTGCAAGCCCTGGGGTTCATGGCCTCTTGCATTCTGTTAATTCCATATGCAAGACTGCATACGAGGAAACTTCAATGGTATCTAAAAAATCTATGGTGTCAACATTCTCAGGACCTGGAAACAATGATTCCTATCATTCCTTGTCTAAGGGCAGAGTTCCTTTGGTGGGCAGAGACCTGCTGCCACAACAAGGGGCTCACTTTCACTCTACCCCCTGCCGCCCAAACTCTAACAGACGCATCAGACTATGCATGGGGGGCCCACATGGTAGGGCAGTGCATTCAGGGTAAATGGAACCCAAAACAGATGCACCTGCATATCAGTCAAAAAGAAATGTGAGCTGTACAGAATGCTCTGGCAGCCTTCAAAGACCTCATTCTTCTAGGACAACTATTGATAAAGACAGACACCACCACAGTTATGTGGTACATGAACAAGCAGGAGGGAACCCATTACTACCCACTCTGCAGACTAGCCATGGCTCTGTGGAACACAGCCTTGAGGTACCAAGAGAACGTGCAAGATCAATTCCTGCCACGCAAACTAAATACACTGGCACACGGCTTGAGCAGAAATCTTATGGACCCACACAAATGGAAACTGGAACCCAAAATTTTCAAGCTCTTGAGGAACAAATGGGGGACACCAGAGGTAGACCTGTTTGCCTCCCCTCAGAACTACCACTTAAACTCTGCACCCGAACTCCCCACAGTCAAGCTTGGAAAGTGGATGCCCTGTCCTTTACTTGGGAAAGCCTCTCAGTTTATGCCTTTCCCCCCTTTGCCTCTCCTTTCGAAGGTTCTACTATAGATCAAACAGGATAAACCAAGGACAATCCTGATTGCCCCAGACTGGCCACACCAGCACTGGTACCCCCTTTTGCGCAGTCTGACAGTGCTGCAACCATGGCACCTGCCTCAGACCCCTTCCCTGCTGTCCCAGCAGGTGGGCCAGATTCTGCACCCTCAGCTTCAAACCCTTAATCTTGCAGTCTGGCTAATTCCCTGAGCTCACCTCTAACAACCCTCAGTAAGCAGGTGTTTGATATCATTCTTGAGGCAAGGAGGCCTAGTATTAGAAAATCCTCTTCAGAAAAGTGGAGAAGATACTATTCCTGGAGCCAAGCTCAGAGGATGGGCACAACGGTGCCTAGCTTACCTCATATTCTAGATTATTTAGCAGAAATGCTCCACAAGGGCCTATCTTTCTCTTCTATTAAGATTCATGCCTCTGCCATTTCAGCACATTATAATACTGAGCCCACCCCTCTCCTCTCATCCCCTGCTAAACCAATTCCTTAGAGGGGCCAAAAATTTAAGACCCCCACCCCACCCCACCCCCACCCCCCAAGAGAGCTCCCACTCCAGCCTGGGACCTTAACTTTGTATTGGAAAAACTCACTTTTCCTCTCTTTGAACCAGCTGCTACAGCAGAGTTGAAATCCCTTTCTTGGAAAACAGCCTTACTTCTGGCCATCAATTCTGCAAGAAGAGTGTCTGAACTGCAGGCCATCATGGCAGTGGAACCATTCATGATCTTCCATGCGGACAGGGTTTCCCTCTGGACTAATCCATCCTTTATGCACAAGATGGTGTTGAGTGTGGGTCTAAACCAGTCCATTCATCCGCCTACTTTTTTCTCTAATCCTCAAAATAAGGGGGCAGGGATACTGCATTCTCTGGACGTGCGCAGACAGCTTAGATTCTATTTGGACAGAACTAAGCGTCTCAGGAAATCTGACCAGCTGCTAGTTAGCTTTGCTGCAGGGGCCGAGGGGGGAAGGCCATTTCAAAGCAAACCATTTCCAAATGGATAGCCCATTGCATCCATTTCTGCTACAAGCACCATGTAAAACCTACCCCACAGGGGATAAGATCACATTCCACCAGGGCTGCATCTACCTCTACCACATTACTCAGTCTCGTCCCTGCCAGGGACATCCTGGAAGCTACTACCTGGAGCTCTGTACATACTTTCATCAAGCATTACCACCTGCCTATCTTTTCTAAATCCAGAGCTGGATTTACCACAGCAGTCTTATAAGGCCTGATTGCTAGCCCTAATGCTCTTTAACTGCCTCCACCCTTCCTTAGCTTTGGGAATCAACCCAAATGTGATGACTGTAACAGTGAAACATGAAGAACATAGTACAGTTGTGTACACTTTCCATAAATGTAGATGTTAGAGTGTATTCACTGTTGCAGTCCTGGTTACCCTACCTCCAGCCCCCTGACTTCTCTTGGCTCTACCTTTCCTTCTTGTTTGGCATATATTATATCATGTGTATCTGCTTTTTGCTGGGGGTGTCCCATACCATATAATTGCTTCTTATTGTGGGAGCACCTGACATCTGGGGCAAGAAAAACTGATGTAATGGCATCGGCTGCATGTTTTATATGCCTGACGATCTAACGTCATGGAAGAAGTGAGAGCATTCGACGCAGAAATCCGAAGACTCTGGTATTCAGGCCGGCTGAGGGCTACCTGCAGGCAGGTAACCCAAATGTGATGACTGCAACAGTGAATACACTCTTAACATCTACATTTATGGTAAGTGTACACAACTGTACTTTCCTCCTACTACTGTTGGAACTGTCTGGATATGTGTCTTCCATATTGCTCTCGTTTCTGTCTGCAGATCCTGATATTTTATAACTTTGTGTCTCTCTCTGTGCAACACACACTGTAGTTGTTGGGTGTGGCGATTTCAATGATCACTGCTACTTTTGTCTTTTAATGAATAACTGTATCTGGTTTTCTAGCATCTATCTTTTGAACTGTTGGTAATGGGTGACCCCATGTGATATAATCTTCTTAAATTTTTATATTGCTTTGTGGCTCATGTTTCCAGTGGTTTTCAGCCACTTCAATACCATATAATGTTTGCACAATCCTAGTGCAACAGTCTTGCCACATTATTATGCCTTTCAGTATACAGTCCTTCTGCCATTAATATGTCACAACCAGTAACAAGGTGTGCGACTGTTTCCAGTTCTGTTTTATGAAACTTACATTTGTCCGTTTCTTCCACATGTTCAGTGGACTTTGTAAACCAGAGTGTATGTAGCCCACTTTCTTGGGCCGCCAATACTAACATTTCATCTCTTGGTTTGAATTCGCCTTTCCTTAACCATTCCTGCATTCATTCATGATCAACATGAGGTTCTTCCAGAAGTTTTCTGTACTTGCAACTATATTTATGCATTTTCCCACTTTTTTTGCCTTCTCATCTGGTCCTTCACCTTGTATTCTTTCTTTTGTTTTTTGGCGCATTCATTTCCTGCCTGATGTTAATCTACTTCTGGTTTGATTTCCATTCCTGCTTGACGTTGATATGCTTCTGCTAGAATAAGCAGAGAAGTTAGATTTATTCTTCTCATGTTTCATAACTTTCACTATGTTTGGGTCTTGAGGTCAGCAGATGTGTGGAGTTCCATGATTGCAGATCTGTACATGTAATTAACTTCAAGGAGGCCCAGTCCTCCTTTGTAACATGGAATGTTAAGTTGTCCATCTTGCTTCGTTCTTGCTGTTTGGGTTCGGAGCTGATCCTCTGCTCCGACTTGGCCATCTTCTATAGCTTGAGAGCTGTTTACTGGCTCGAGG
This sequence comes from Protopterus annectens, assembly GCF_019279795.1. Lineage (NCBI taxonomy): Eukaryota > Metazoa > Chordata > Ceratodontiformes > Protopteridae > Protopterus > Protopterus annectens. Next base: position 160,837,279 of record NC_056747.1, on the reverse strand, counting down.
CTACCCCTTATCTCAGAATGCCCAGTGTCAGCTACCCAGATTTTGTTTGCCGCTTCAGCTGTGAGGTTGCTTAGTTACTGGCTCAGGCTTAGTATAGATTTTTCTATTATATTTGTTGTGTACTCTTCAAAAAATTGTCAATTTTTTGTCAAGTTTTTGTCTATGTATTACTTTATCCCTATCGCTTCTTGTGTGTTGTAGCTTTGTTGGCCGTCGCTCCATAACTCCGTAGGCCTTCTGTTTCCCCTGAACTCATTTAAATTAGAGAGTTCTCCCCCCTCCCCCCCTTAAGACAGCTGTTTAAATTAGAGGCTCTCCTTTCTGTTACTTAACTGTAAAAAAAAAAAAAAAAAAAAAAGACTATTTGTTTCTTAGTTTTGTAGTATAGCTTTTTCTTGTTGTGGTTGTTTTTAGTAAAAATGTCTAAAGATACCAAGGTATCTGGCTTCAAAAAGTGTAACTCATGCCGTCAGAAAATGTCTTTTACAGATGGGCACACTAGTTGTGTATATTGTTTGGGCACTGTTCACCTGCAGGACCTCCTGTTCTATATGTCATGCTTTTAGTCCAAGGGTCCTGCAGGACTGCAAAAACAAATTAATCCTTTGGGGATTATTGATGCCTCAGGATTCTCTGGCTAAAAGTACTCAGCCAGCGAAATCCCCCAAGTCTGTCAAGCTGTCTGCTCCACCTTCAGAGCAGACTCCTTTACTTGGCCAACCAAGTATGTCAGTCCCGGCTGGCACCGACAAGGCAACTCCTCCGTCAGCTCCATCTGCTATTTCAGAGCCGTCTCAGAGCCATAAGAGATGGAGGTCTCTGTCCCTGGAGTCCATCCACTCGGCACCTCTGTCACCTTTGTTACAGAGTGAACATAGCCATCATTCTTCCCACTCCTCTCGATCCTCTAGATTATCAGATCATGATGTGGAGAGAATAGTAAGTAGGTTGCTTAAGTCACAGGCACTGGCAAAAATTCTGTCCAGCCCAGCTCAACAGGTATCTGCTCCAACTGCCACTATTTCTGCTCCTCCTCCGAATACATTTAGCTCTGAGTCGGAGACCATGGATCCGCAGGTCGTAGAACCGTCGGCGCCGATCATCATCTCTCCTTTGGATCTGACGTTGGCTCTGATTACCTCGATTATACCTTCTGTCGAGGGATCTCAGTGCCGAGGCTCTCTCGTCGGCTCCGAGGGGGGATGTGGCATCAGACTCTTGTCAGACCCCGTTCTCCCCCTCGGAGCTTCGGCGCAGGTGAGCTCGGCTCCAACATCTGCCTCTGAGCCATCACCCTCGACGCGAAGAAAGACTCCTGTTTCTTCGGAGCCGGGGCTTCCTCTGCCTAGAGGTCGGGACACCTTCGAGGTCATGTGGAGTGTGCTGTCCCCCGAAACGGCTCTACTGCCAGCTCCATCAGCTCCTCCCCCCGTGGTGTCTGTTCCAACCTCTACTCCTCCTCCAGACCCCAAGCGTAGGGAACCTATGCCCCAGTACACCCCATTGGGTGATCCCTCTTCTTCCAAAGCCTCTCCTGATCACTCGGAAGAGCCTCCCCAGAAGAAGTGCAAGAGGAAGCACATAGACTCCCCTGAGTCTGTCACTTCAGATACAGACATGGATGAATCGGAAGGGTCCCCAAGGTCCCCCTCTGAAGATTTCCTTTTCGGACATCCTTGAAATGCTTAGACAGAGGAGGGACTGGACTTCCCTAGCCCCTACCGAGGACGAGTCTGTATACCTGGATGCATTCGGTTCCCGACCTTCCACCTCCTGGGTATCTCCTCCTTTCGATCCATTCATGTCTGTAGTGGCTCAAAAGGCTTGGTCAGCTCCAGCTTCTCTGGAACCTACTCCAAGGAGACCAACCAAATTTATTACAGCCCCCCAGGACAAACAATTCCTCTCCAAAGGTGTGCCCGTTGATGCCATGGTAGTAGCAGCAGCCACCAAGAAAGAGTTAGCAGAAACCTCTTCAGCTGTTCATCCTCCAAACAGAGAGTCTCAGATGATGGACAGATATGGAAAGCGAATGTTTGCTTCAGCAACCTTTTCAATGAGGTCCCTGAACTATGTATGCCATTTTACACGTCTTCAAAGGGATCTCCTGAAAGAGCTTGGAGAATACCCTTCAAGATCCTACAGCTGAGGGAGCACCAGCCAAAGTAGCTTCTCAGCTTGCAACTCTTAATTCCGTAGTCAACTCCTCCATGAGGCTGATTTCCTATGCAGCCGATGGAGCGAGCAGAGCTGCAGGGACAGGTATTGGCACTCAGGAGACATGCTTGGATGCAGCTGTGTCAGTTTGCGGAACCCTTTTGAGCATCCTTCACCAATACTCCCTTTGATGGCTCCTTTCTCTTTGGTCTTCAGGTGAGACACGTTGACCAGGTGTGAGCAGGAAGGCAAGACTCTGTCTGCTGTGGGAGTCCATTTTTCCACCCCTTCCAGACCTTATCCCAAGGGTCAGAAGAGCGGAAAGATGTGGTTCTGAAAATCCCAAGGACCCTTGCTTGATGCACATGATATTTCCCCCAGGGGCAGAGGGGGAAACAACAATAACAGATGCCACCCTCATGGCAGATGAGGACCGCAAAACCAGGGTGACAGAGAAACCTTCTCTGCCAAGCCCTTCCAGCATCCCTGAAGGGTTGCCCGACTGCTCACCTCTGGAGGCAGTCGGGGGGAGACTTTAGCTGTACCCAGAAGCCTGGCAAGATATAACAAGAGACAGATGGGTACTATCCATTATATCCGGAGGTTACAAAATCCACTTTCATCAATCTCCCATAGAATTAAAAAAAAAATCCCATTTGTCCCACCCAATCTAAGGGATCAAGCAGTCGCAGAAGTTAAGACTGCTAGAAACAGAGTCATTCAAGAAGTCCCCGCAGACCAACTAGGAACCGGAACTTACTCAAGATTCTTTTTAGTACCAATAAAGACAGGGGACCGGAGACCAATACCGGATCTCAGCAGATTGAACAAATCTGTACAAAAAGAAAAGTTCCAGATGGTGACACTGCAGTCCATTTTCCCTTTTCTGGGTCAGGACAATTGGATGTGCTCGATAGATCTTCAGGACGCGTACTACCATATCAAGATGGACAGACGCTCCAGGAGATTTCTTCGCTTCCGGGTAGTGGCCAGTCATTACCGGTTCAGAACTCTGCCCTTTGGTCTCACCTCAGCCCCTAGGGTGTTTACCAAGTGTATGGCAGTAGTCATGGCTCACCTGAGGCGTCAAGGATTCCAGGTGTTTCCCTATCTAGACGACTGGCTCCTGACTGCTACCACCAGGCATCAGCTCTTAGAGGCACGGGATTATATAATCACATCATGCACTCAACTAGGCATTACAGTAAATTTCGAAAAATCTGCCTTATTGCCCTGTCAGTCTATCACATACATAGGAGCAGAATTAAACACAAAAGAAATGTTTGCAAGATTACCACAGGAAAGAGTTTCCACTATTCGTCAACAAGTGTTAATTCTAATGCAGAGCAAAAGGATTCAAGTCAGATATGTCCTCCAAGCTCTAGACTCCATGGCAGCTGCCATTCTTCTTGTCCCATTAGTGCGTTTCCACATGAGAATCCTTCAGTGGCTTCCTTTCACACAGTGGTCTTTCCAGGAACTACTCATGTCTCACATGATCCTGATCACAGAAACATGCAAAAGGCACCTTTCTTGGTGGATAGTCTCCCCACTAGTAATTCAGGGCAGACCTTTCATACAACCTCCTCTGGTAGCCACAGTGACCATGGACGCCTCCTTGATAGGGTGGGGGGGGGGCATTATCTAGGCAGGCTAGTCCAAGGCACTTGGCAACCTCACGAGTACCATCTGCTTATCAATGTCCTAGAAATGAGAGTGGTGCTCCTAGCATTGCAAGCCCTTCAAGATTCTCTTCCTTCCAGAACCATTGCAATCCAAACGGACAACATGTCAGTAGTGTGGTACATCAACAAACAGGGCGAGACCAAGTCTTACCCCTTGTGTCGAGAAGCACTCAAACTGTGGCAATGGGCGATTTCCTCCCACTGTTTTCTGATAGTAACGCACATCCCTGTGAAATCCAGTGTCATAGTGGACAGGCTCAGCAGAGCTATCCTCATGCCTCACGAGTGGTTTCTGAATCAGGAAGTTGCGGATCTTATCTTCCGCAAATGGGGACAGCCTTGCTGCGTCCTATTTGCCACTCCTCTCAACGAATGCAGCAGCTACTTCTCCCTACTTCCTCTTCCAGGTCATATACCCAGAGATGCTGTAGTCCACGATTGGCCTCAGGGACTCCTTTACGCTTTTCCCCTTTTCCCCAAATTCCAAGACTCCTACAGAAATCAAAATCGTTGGGTTGCAAAATGATCCTCTTTGCCCCATATTGGCCGCGACTGATATGGTTCCCGTTCCTGCACCTCCACCTTCTGGATCAACCGTGGATGCTGGACCCAGTTCCAGATCTTCTGATTCATCAGTCAGGCGGGTTGCACCAATCCCTTCAAACTCTCCAGCTCACAGCTTGGTTACTCCACTTCCAACCTTAGCCAGGCTTTCCAATATCTCCCCAGCAGTCCGTGATATTATTGTTTCCTCACATAAGTCTACTATGAGGAAAACGTATGCTAGTAAATGGAAACTGTTTTCTTACTGGGCAGAATCTAGAAATTTGGATCCTTTCTCAGCCCCAGTCCATGAAATTCTTGAATTTCTAGCACAACTCTTTGTCTGGTGCAGCTTCCGCTACCATGAGAGTACAACTAGCTGCCATTTCTAATTTTCATATCGGTATGTTTAATTCTAGCATAATGTCTAATTAGCTCTGCAAGGCCTTTATGAGAGGAACATCTCTTCTTAGACCCCCAGTTAGAGATCCTCCTCCTCCTTGGTATCTCAATTTAGTTTTATAGGTTCATAGATTAGTACTAAGCTAACTGCCCTTCCGAGACATTTTAAGCCTAGCCAGTTATCCCTTGTGTGACTCAAACCCTGCACCTTGTGTTTGTAAGGCAAACACCTTAACCATTAGGCCACCCTCCCATAAATAAACAGCTTTTGCAAGGCTCGAACCCAGGGCCACAAACACCATGAACAAAGTTATTTACCAGTAAGCCATGCCTGATAGCCTTATTTAGCTTCCTTAATTTTGCCTCCTTTGAATTGGCAGCATCATGTTCCTTAAAATTTCTTTCTTGGAAGACACTTTTTCTGATTGCTATCACTTCAGCTAGAAGTGTCTCAGAACTTCAAGCACTATGTGTTCGTCCTCCTTATCTAGTGTTTCACAAGGACAGAATTTCTCTGAGGACCAATCCATCCTTTATTCCTAAAGTCTGCTCAGAGAACAATTTAAATCAATCCATAGATCTCCCAGTTTTCTTTCCTAATCACAGCAGCAAGGCAGAATACAAGCTCCACCAATTGGATGTGCACAGACAATTGCGTTTTTACCTCCATAAAACTAAGGAACTAAGAAAGTCAGACCAGTTATTTCTTTCTTATGCTTTCAACAAACAAGGCCTTCCAGTTTCTAAGGTGACCTTATCCAGATGGTTATCTGATACTATTGCCTTTATTTATCAGTTACGAAATAGAGCTACCAGCTAAACCGAAAGGTCATTCCACTAGAGCATTAGCCACCTCTGTAGCCTTTCAGTCTAGGTTGCCCAAAGACTCAATCTGTGCAGCTGCCACTTGGGCAAACTCTTACACTTTTATCTCTCATTACAAGGTGGATATGGTCTCCCGGAGCAGAGCTTCTTTTGGTTCTACTGTTCTGAAGAGTCTGTTCCAATGAGCCACCCGGGATTTTAGGTGCTAGGGACGCTGTCCCAAATAACAAGAACAAAGGCAAGATGGACAACTTAACATAAAAAAGTTATGTACCTACCATAACATTCCATGTTAGTTGTCTTCATTTCTCCTTCCTTCTTGCGTCCTTCCCTCCTTCCCCCTTCCTAGAGGATTAAGAGGAGTTTCTTTTTGTTGTCACTGGCTGAGTATCTTTTATTACTTGACTTGCCAGGTAATTTATGACTCTTTCTGTGTTTAGGTATACTGGACAACCAGTTTTTAGGTAACTGGTTACTCTACTTATGTCTAGTGTGCACCATCACAAACGAGATCTGGGTAGCTGATGCTGGGCATTCTGGGATAAGGGGTAGCCTCGAGCCAGTAAACAGCTCTCGAGCTATAGAAGATGGCCGAGTCGGAGCCGAGGATCGGCTCTGAACCCAAACAGCAAGAAGGAAGGCGAGATGAAAACAACTAACATGGAATGTTATGGTAGGTACATAACTTCTTTATATATAATTTTAGTATGCTCTAATTTTTATAGATCATTTGGTGAGCATGAAGCATCCTACTTTTTTCCCTATCTGATCTAGCCAGTACGTTTTGGGACTCCAAAACTGTAAGTTAGGACAGGAAGAGCAAATTGGTTTCTAGCTTGGATTTTGTTCCTAGATGTCAACTCTGTTTTCAGGATTAATTTCAGTCTTCTAAAGTATTCCTTACTAAGTTTTATTCACATTTGTTCATGTTTTATTGTTGATCCTTCATCAGTTCCCAAATGTATATACACTCCCTCTTACTGAATTTCTTTTATATCACATTCTTGTCCCAAACTGATGTTTTCCTGGTGCTGCAGTTCTGCTTTAAAGGTTGCTTTTGCACATTTCTCAAGACCAAATGATTTTTTATATTGGGTTTTATATATATTATATATTGGGTAACAGAAAGTTCACACTGGGGATCACACCAACAGCACTACTAGATAGGGGCCAAGGGTACTAGCTGCTAGTACAAGGGTCTAGGGAACTACTAAAGGGGCGGTGAATACCGCACAACGTGGCTGGTCTAATATATGCCTTCGGGCAGATAGCCCAGTACCAACCTATGAACCTATATCTGAAAAAGTTTTGACAACCTATAGTTGTGCTTTCAGCTCCTCATGTGATGAGCTGTACAGTTTTAAATCCTCGACAGAGAGAAGATGAGAAGTTTATACACTTGTTTCTAGGAGTCAAATTATAGCCATGGCCTAAGCTGTTAAGTAAACCGCTTAATGAGTTAAGTAAGGGCAAGGAAGAATACCAGTGGTGACATTCAGTCACCCTGGAATATCCCCCTTTGAATTTTTATCCCAGAGATAATAATTTGTCCTTTATCATGGCTTAACTGGAAAGTGGTCTACCACTGTTTCATGGTCACTGTAATGTAGTCAGTCAGTGTAGGGTGTATCTTATACATTTTAAGCACTCTTTTTATCCATGAATGTGGAATACTGTCAAAAACTTTTTTGTACTCAGTCCATGCCATACTTAGATTCTTCCCCTTTTTACAGTTCTCCACTATGACTTTAACAACAAATCCTTTGTTCCATATGACTTTCTTTTATTGCCCTTTAGTTCTACTGCCATAATTAAGTTTTCTTTTTAAATGCCTATAAACTCTGTCAGTATCAATTCCTGTGTATAGTTTATACTTCGTTGGAAGGCAAGTTTTTGGTCTATAATTTTTTTAGAGTAGTTTGCAAGTTCACTGTTAAGTAGGAGCATTGTTTTTCCTGTTAGCCAGGTTGGTGTCTGTTCGATGTGCACATATAAATAGTTCTTACTCATGGCTATGTCTTCATGCAAAGTTGTTAATACTTTTAACCAAAAGTTAAAGCAGAAAAATGACCAATTGCTCCCAAAAGTTTCTGCTGGAAAGCCAAATCGATGTAAAAATAAAAACCAGCAAAACAACCACGGAAGTATAAATCACTTTGATAAAATGCATAAACGGATGAGCGCTTTCACATAACAATATGCTTCATCAGTTTTCAATAAAACACATTAAAATAATGATGTCAAAGATGGCTGCATTTCTGTAAGCACTGTTATTCCTAGCTCTCTGAAAATACCTGGAAAAAAAAACTCATTTCAGATAACCCCAAGGAACAAAATCTTTGAAGAACTCTTCCAAAAGACACAACAGCAATAAAAAATCCAAAAAGAAGAGGGTAAAAAAAAACAGAAAAACCAAAAGGATTATTTAAGATTTATAGTTAAGCCAATGACATGTAGTGCTGAGGCCCTGTCTTGCTGAGCTACTGAATCTCTGCAATCTACCCATATTGACAAAATGTCAAAGGAAGAAAACACCATGGAAACTTCTACAACAAAGACTAAATACTCAGTTCTAGCTTCACCTGAAAAAGATACAACTAAAAGACAGAAGATCACAAAACCTGAAAATTCAAAAACTCTGCATAAAAATAAAACAAATCAGCCAGCTAACCTGGAAGAGACAAAAAATGCATTGCTACTTATACAGCAAGCAATTCAAGACCTTTCCTTACAATTCAAAACATTCAGAAAATTCTTCAACCAAATCTTGACCAGACTAGAAAAAACAGAATCTAAAATCCTGGAAAATCAAATAAAAATCGATACTGTACAACAAAAAGCCGACTCTAATCAAAAAGAAATCCAAGACATGTAAGCTAAACTAATAGACCTTGAAGCATTCTCTAGAAGAAACATAATTATCGGAGGAATCCCTGAAGCTATTACACATAATCTGATAATGGCCATCAGACAAGTAGACAAGTACTACAAATATTATTGGAGGAATCTGGAGACCCACAACAGATAATAGAGAGCCCATCGTGCTTTAAGAGAATCTCAAACAGAAAACAAACAAAGACCTGTATACATCAAACTTTGAAACTACCAAGATACTTCAAAGATCTTACTTAATGCAAAAAAGAAAGATTTTATTACCTAGAATAGCAACAAAATCTTTTTTGCTCAGGATCTTCTTCCCATACAAATAAGGAAAGCCAGAGAGCAGCTTTCACCATTCCGCAAATATCTAATAGAGGAAAAATATAAAACTCCAAATGAAATACCCAAACTAGCTCCTTTCCCAATTCTAGGAAGTAAAATACAAGACTGATAATCCAGAGGAGGCTAAAAACACCTTCCAAGCAGTTTTCAAAGAAATTCCTTCTCTGGAAACAAAAATGATGAAAGTCTGTAAAACAAGCCTCGGATGAACTTCCATCCATGTTGGAGTCCCTTTTACCCTGGGAGCGTCTAATTCCAGCTGGTTTCTGCTTTGCTAGGCCTCTTAAAATGCCGCGGCCGTCCATGAGGTGAATAGGGAACTCACATCACCCTAACAGGAACAGAGAATGCATTATTTGTTCACCAGTCGGACCTAATTAAAGGTTACTGCCACCTAGGACTTTACAACTAATTGTGTTCCCCCTACAAAGCAGCTCGTGGTTAAAAACAGAAAAAAAGTAAGAACTAGCAATAAAAACATTATTATAAAGAAACAAAGCCCTGGAGGTCCAAAGAATCTGAAATCAACAGTATTACATTCTAGAAGAACATAGTCCCAGATCTTTTAAACGTCATAAGGGTACTGAGCAACAAAACTATACTAAATAAGTATACTCTGTAGTAGGCTGCAGAATACCTTAAACTTAATAGCTTTTTGCTGTTTGGTAAGAAAATCTGCAAAAAAAAAAAAGCAAATGACACTGGCTTAACATGATGTAAACCGAACTACCAAGCATAAACTAATGTAAATATATATATATTTTTTATTTTTTTCTCTCCATGCTTGCTGATACTTTGTCTCATCTTATTGAATTACACATTGCTGTATTTGAAATAAACATAGTTTACAAATACTAGAGATAGAGTAAGATAACTGTAAATCTCAATAATACCTGTCTATATGTTGAGAAACGTTTGTTAATACAATGTTAGTGTTTTGATTCTTTATATGTTCCAGGGATAAAAAAGTTTTATAAGGGAGGCTCCTCTGTTAAAATTGACTGTTATACAGGCATACTAAACAATGTGAGAGGTCAACCAGTAACTGTTAACAGTTGATACTTAAGAAGAGATGCAAAGAAGCGCAAATTATACCTTTGTGACTGGACAAGAGCTATAGTTAGTTTAAAGGTCAGACTTCAAGCAGGAGCACTAAACAGACCTTTCATTAGTCATATGTTAAGTCAGACATAGCATCAAATGAGCATTGATCAAACATTATCCCTGGCTATGTTACTACAATGAAAATAGAAGGAATGTATAATGATACCTGCATTATAGCATAAAATACTTAAAAATAAATGTATTTCTGGGCACCACCTTTGATTGCTATCAATACAAGCTTATTTCAGTGATGATCCAAGAAGAGTTCAGACATTAAATAATAGAGTTTATCAGAAGTTTTTTTTTTGGAAATAATGATGTTATTTGTTTGTTTGTGTCTTTCGGCTTTTCCCGGTTAGGGGTCGCCACAGTGGAACTCCAGTCCGCTAATGATTGGTAGTTGATTTTTACGTGCCGAGTTACCAGCCTTGATGCACAACCTTCAACGAAGGTATGCCCATTCACGCATGTCTCCATGCAGAAGATGCTCTAGCTGAGAATCGAACTGGACAGCGTCTTACTTTGAGGCGACAACGCCACCGCAGCACCACCACCGCGGGTTAAAATGTGTCTTTTGGCTTTTCCCGGTTAGGGGTCGCCACAGCGGAACTGCGGTCCGCTAATGATTGGTAGTTGATTTTTACGTGCTGTTCAATCATAGCCTCATGTCAGGCTTTGTGCCCACTGAATGGCACACATCAACAGTTATCCCAATCCACAAATGGGAAGCCACCACTGATCCCAGGAACTATCACCCTATTAGCCTGGCGAGCCTGGTCTTTAAGGCCATGGAACGTATCATCATGGAAGTCCTAAACAAAGACATTGGTAACCTCCAAACTCTGGACCCCACCCAGTTTGAGTTTGTGAAAGGCAGATCATGCATCCTGAACCTGATCGACGACTTTGAGGCAGTCACCAAAGCTGTAGAAGAGGGTAAGGTGATTCACACTGCCTATCTTGACCTCGCCAAGGCTTTCAACATCATCCCCCATTCTGGAATTATAGCTAAACTCACTAAACTAGATATAAATCTCTATGTCACAAGGTGGGTTGCCAACTTGCTCACGGACAGAACCCACACTGTAAAAGTTGCAGACTCCAAATCTGACTTCAAACTAGTGACAAGTGGAGTACCACAGCATTCAGTCCTGGGACTTCTCCTGTTTGGTATCTACTTCTCTGAAGTACGGGCTAACACAGAAGGCCTTTGGCTAATGAAGTTCGCAGATGACTGCAAACTAGGAACCATAGTCAAGTCCCCAAATGATGTGGACATCCTACAGAAGGGCCTCACTGAGATAGATGCCTGGTGTCAGAACCATGGCCTCAAGCTCATCCCCTTTGGTAAAAACTCTGTACCCATAAACTACCACATAGGCGGCAGTCTACTTAATGCCGAATGTGTGATGATGAGACCTTGGGACCCAGGTGTACAGTAGTCTCTCCTTTCGATAATCACATTGCCACAGTAGTCAGGAAATGCTTCTACGTAGCACACCATCACAAAAGGGTTCTCATCTAAGAAAAAAGAGGCCATTGTTCCCCGCTACTTGACACTCATTAGACTCAGAGTAAAACACCCCTTTTGGAATGTACCTCACAAGACATCTGCAGCAGCTGGAAAGGCTACAGAAGTACCTCACAAAGAGTATTACTAGCCTCAAACAGATGCCCTCTACTGACCGTCTCAAAAAACTCCAGCTGTACTCCGTAGCATATTGCCTACTCCGAGTTGATCTCTGCCTAACATATAAAGCTATGTCAAACCCAGAGCTGTTGGACATGCTACACCTAAAGAAATCTCAATCCATCTGAGCTACGTGCTCTAGGGACCTAAATCTTGTCACCACAACAAACAGGACATGCTGGAGGGATATATTCCTGTCCCAGAGACTTCTCATATTCTGGAACAAGCTACCCATCTATGTTGAGCAAATTTCCTCATTAGCACTCTTCAAGAAAAATCTTGATGAGTGGATGGGGAATAGGAAATACACACTGGGGACCACTTCTGTGGCTCTGCTTTACAGGGGTACAGGAAAATAACTTTCTTGGGTGGTGCAAGCCAGAGAACCTTGTTGGCTAGGCTTACCTAGGCCCTTGAGCCAATAGCCTAGTACCTACCTAATAACCTATAATCAAGTCTGATTCTGACAAATAGGGAAGATGGTGTTATATAGTCTACACTAACCCCTCTATTACAAAACCAGTACTAGTGCTTAATATTTATGCTCCATGCAATAACCAACAACACTTCTTTTCATCTTGCGCCTTATTAAAAAAATTTAAAGACAACTTTATAATTATTGATGTAGACTGGAACTCGTATCAAAATCCGGATAAGGATAGATCTAGCGCTAATAAAATTTATAATCAACAGGCTACAGTAGCAATTGGGAAGCTTAAACAAGATTTCAAACTATTTGATCCTTTTAAGTACACTGAGAGAGGTAATAAAACAGAAAATTTCACCTTCTATTCACAATGCCACAAAATGTGGTCGAGGATCGACTTCTTTTTAATATCTGATATATTCCTTAACATGAAAGCAACAACCCAAATGCACACCAGATTTTTCTTCGACCATTCAAAAATAATACTATTTATTGAATGGGATAATAAACGATGACATCATAATAGAAGTTGCAACTGGATATTGAGTCCCAATCTCTTAACAATAAAAGATGTGATAGAAGGCATTACTGCTCTCCTAAACTCCCTAACTTTAAATGTATCCAACTCACAATTACCTCTGGATATTGAACGGGCTTTGACAGAAGCTCAAATTAGAGGATTTCTGATTAACAAGGCAACACATTATTAAAAAAAAAAAACTATTCTCTAAGGAAGAATCGGTATTTAAAGATAAAATTAATCAACTGGAATCGGAACTAATGTCAAGGCCTAACAAAAACACTGAAGAGCTCCTAAGGAAAACACAAGAAGAACTATATCTAAATGAAACAAATCTATCATTCAGTGAATGAGAAACTTTGCCAAATACACTGAGACTATTCGAATACCATCAGGGGCTTTAGCGAGAATAATTTTTACATAAAAATCCACACCCATTATAACAGAAATGTATCACCAGAACAAAGCATATGGGAATAACCAAGAAATAATAAACTTTTTTGAGCAACTTTACTCACAGATTTACGGGGAACAAATGTTACCATCCTCAGAATTGAAGAGAAAAGCTTTCCTTCAAGATGTAGTTTTCCCTAAATTAGATACTAACCAACAAAATTTGTGTCTTTCTGCTTTTCCCGGTTAGGGGTCGCCACAGCCAACAAAATATCCTAACAAATCCAATCTCACTAAATGAAATCATCCACACAATCTAAAATCAAACAGGGCTCCAGGTCTGGATGGCCTCACATCAGAATTTTACAAGTGTTTCACTCTGCTATTTGCTAAACTTTAATGCCTTGAAAACAATCTTTATTTTGAAAGAACAGTCGCATCCTAAGGACCCTAACAGTTACAGACCAATCTCATTCCTAAATATAGACGCTAAAATTCTCACCTCAATTTTAGCAAACAGACTGAAGAACATTATGACTAAAGTTATATCACCATAACAATCGGGATTTGCTCCATCTAGACAAACTAGTGACAACACCTTAACTCTTGAAGCTATAATAACCTTTGCAAATAGCAAAAAAATTCCCATATACGCAATTATGGTAGATGCTCATAAAGCTTTTGACAGAGTGAACATAACATTCTTTCTTCGTCTTTTAACCTATTTTGTGTTCCCTAACAAATTTATTCATATTAAAATACTATATGAAAGCCCTTGCACAGGTGTACAAAACAAATATTTAGAAGCAAAAATATACAGATGTTTAATAGTGCGTTGATTAAATTTAGCACAAAACCGACAGCAAGGTACGTTGTGGTCAGGACCTAGGCAAGGAATACAGTACAAATGAAAATCCTTATGAGGTATTTGCTTCCCACAAGTAATGCAGTTAACTTTTACTGACATCGGTAAGGAGCAAGAAAAAGTTTCCCCAATGGGGTATTTAGCTTTTTAGTTGAAGACTTCGGTTCTGAAACTCGAAAACGAAAATTTCAGGAGTCTGCCGACCGGCACCTGCGAACTGCTTCTGCTTCGGGCACCATGCGGCAAGAAAGACTGATGTAATGGCGTCGGCTGCATGTTTTTTACCCCTGATGACCTGACGTCATGGAAGAAGGGACAGCAACCGACGCAGGACCCAAGACTTTGTTAATCAGGCCGACTGAGGGCAATCTGCCAGCAGATTACCCAAATGTAATGACTGCAACAGTGAATACACTCTAACATCTGCATTTATGGTAAGTGTACACAACTGTACTTTCCGTTTTTAACCAAAAAAGACATAGCTTATAAGTCATTGATCCCATAAAATACTTCATCAGCATACTTCAGAAGCTGTTTATTTCCCTTGATCTTGGGCCAGCATTGGACATCCTTCAACCAATCCATAATAACCTAAATCTAAAAATTGATAATTATAAACCTCATTAACTATGCTTTATTAAAGAACATGAGAATTCGGGATATCTACCCTTACCTCGACTAAGCAATCCCAGAGCTGAGATCTCATCTTACCAAAATCATGCACAATTATCTTAAGACAAATTAAAGAAATATGTTCCATACACCTTCAAAAATACTAAATTAAAGTAGATCTAAACAATTGTGAAACTTTGTGGAATTTAATGCTGTCCAGGCAGAAAATGATAGCTAACACATATAAATTAATATCACAGACGAAATTCCAAAATAACATACTCATTTATAATTATTGGTTAAAAAATAACTCCTCAACTGAACAACAATTAAACCAGGCGTTGTCCTTAACAATTAGAGCTCTACCTCTGAAAAAATTAAAATACACACAATTCATGATTAACAACAATGCTTATCACACCTCTCAAGTACTGTGCAAATTTAATTCTTCCAACTCACCATACTGTCCATATTGTATATATGTTTTGCAGCTGTAAATGTGTAAACTATGGAACTCATTAAAAATCCAACTATGAAAACAAGGATATGAGAAAGCAACACTTACATGGGAATACACGCTCCTTCATATTCTCCCTCCAGAAGTATCCAAAAGCCAGGCAAACATTCATATCTCATTATTTCTAATAATGAAACTCTACATAGCATCCAAATGGGGGGACAGATTGAACATCAACTGGGATGAATTCAAAAAGATGGCAGTCAAACATTTGCTAGCTCATAAGTGGGTAGCTGATGCAAAAAATAACATGATCAAGAAAATAAAAATATGGGAAAAGGTCTTTAACACATTGCTAGATTAATCCATCCGCATTAACATAAGCATGTAGGTTTCTAATCTCAAGGAAACATTTCTAATATATGTGGGGATATGTTTTGGAAAGAACTGTCTACAGTATTGTAAGCTCACTAAATGGCTGTGATAAAATATACGGCACTTTTGTACAGATGTAAATAATTTGGTTTCATGATTTTGTATAGGTATTGTTCACATATTATGATGTATCCAGTATACTCCCATACTGTATTTGTTGTTCTGTTTGTCTTGTACTTTGGAAAAAACAAAATAAAGAATTTTGAGAAAAAAAAAACATTAAAATCAAATACATTTATAGAATAAAAGAACCTATCAAAAGACAGCGGGCAACAAATGGGGTGTGTCACTTCAGCCTTATGCACCTTGTTTTAAGCCTACTCCCACTTAAAACAGGTTTGATGCTAACATTAGTGTTAATACCAAGGTGTCTATGTGCCTGTAATCTAAGTATCCAGCGTAGCTCTATTTGTTCTAGACGATTATTGGAATCTCCACCCCTCATATTTATCAAACATTGTAATATTCTAAAGCTAAAATTATGACCTGGTGAATCAGTAATGTGTTTGGCCAATGCATTATTGGCATTCTTTGTTTTTATTTCATATAAATGCCTGCTAACCCTGTCTCAAATTCTTTGTATAGTTTTGCCTACATAGAAACAACAACAATTACATGTGGCCAGGTATGCTATATATGTGGTATTGCAGTCAGCATAAAACCTGTGTTTAAAAATAAAATGCATCTTTGCATGAGTGAAGATGTTCTTCATTCCACATTGCTGCAGTCCTAACCATTGGGTAGTCCGCTGTCCCAGTCGGCCCGAATACCAAAGTATATGGCTGACGTCGGTCAAGGCGCATTAGACTGACGTCAGTATGTCAGGGTACTAATGCGCATGACCGACGTCATATCCTCAGTCTTTTTTGCCGCATGGTCCGATGCAGAAGCAGTTTTGCGAGTGCAGGTTGGCGTTCTGAAATTTTCTGAAGTCGGAGTTTCAGACCGAATCAAAGCTGGCTAAGTACCCCGTTGGGGAATATTTTGTTTTTTTCTTGCCTCAGTATTTAACCGGATGTCAGAAAAAGTGAATAACTGTATTTCTTGTGGGAAACAGATACCTCATAGGGATTACCATACCTTGTGTATACCTTGTTTAGGGCCTGAGCACGACGTTGTTGGATGCCGCTCTTGTGCTAGATTTAACAAACGCACTATTAAGAGAAGGTTAGACTGTGCCAGGTTAGTTTTTGGGAAGCGTTGTAATTATAAAATGCCGTCGGATGCTCCGACGCCCGCTTCGTCCAAAAAACGCAAGGACAAAGCAGCAAAGCCTAGGATGGAAGAACCGGCAGTCCCGGACGTCGGTTCTTTAGAAGGCTGTGTGGAGCCGGAGGTTTTACCAGGAGTTTCTTTAGAGTCTCAGGGAGAGACTTTACTGTTACAGGATGTGTCCTCTCAGGAGGTAGGCCAGGCTGAAGGGGCTTCTCAGGTGGCTGTTCTTCCCTCTCTTCCTAAGGTGGTTAGAGCCTCCCCTTCTGTTTCCAAGGCTTCTTTGAGAGGCAGGCCAGGTTTAACTTCAGTGGGGGTTTCTCCTAGCTCTTCAGGATCTTTGCCTAAGAAACATATGCTTAAAATGGCAGAGGATTTGATTACTATGATTAGAGGCTCTATGCCCCCTCCTGATAAGAGGCCCAGGGTGGAGCCTGAGTTTGAGAGTTTTGAGCAGTGTTCGAGGCTTCTGAGTCTTCGGCTGAAGACTTGCAGGAGTATCCTCCTTATTCTGATTCTGATGTGGATGATTCTACTCCGTCAGCTTCTCCTCCTGAGGATTTTTCATTTTCAGAGACTCTGCATTCCATGAGGGAGCATTTTAAATGGGAAGGCCAAGATTTCTCTGATTCCAGGAAGAGGCTTAGGGAATTCTTGTTTTTACCCCAGCATAGGCCTTTAGCTATACCTCCTGTTCTGAATGTGGTGGAAGATGTTTTTGCAGAGGCTTCCCTAAATCCTGATTCTTTGCCTCCTGCCCCAGTTAAACCTGATAGGTACTATAGGGTGCCTGAAGCTCACAAGTATCTTTTTAAGAGTCCTAGGGCAGACCCGGAAACCGTCTCTCAGGGGCCTAAAGGTGTTAAGGCTTCTGTTGTTAAAAATCCTGTTCCTCCTGATAAAGAGGCAAGGGCTTTGGATAGATGGGGAAAGAAAATGTATACTTCTTCCACTTTAGCCATGAGGGCGTTGAATTGCCAGTTTTACATGTTAAAATATCAAAATTATCTCCTTTCACAATTGAAGTCTAAGGTGGATGCTCTGGCGGAAGGTATTGAGTGTAAAGAGTTGCAGGATTTAGTTCATGTGTCTGAACAGGTGGGTAAGCATTCACTGCAATGTGGTTTTGATGCTGTGCAGGCCTCCTCGAGGGTGGCTGCCACTGGTTCTGTTCTTCGTAGGCACGCCTGGTTGAGGGATCAGAATTTAGCTGAGCATGTTAAGACAAGGATTTTGGATGCTCCTTTACAGTCTGACGTGTTGTTTGGTTCGCCTGTGGAAGCAGTTTTAAAGAAAATGGAGGACAAGGCTAAGTCTATGCAAACTGTTAAAGATTTTCTGCAGGTGCAGCCTCCAAGTTTAGTAGAAATTGGCCTACTAAGGGATGGACATATCCTGCTTATGATTCCCAGTCTAGGGGTAGGTCTAGACATGGTAGGGGCAGAGCTCAAGGTTCTTTTAGGCCTAGAACAGGGAGTTCACCTGCTCAGACTTCTGGTGAGGGCAGGGGTCAGTCCTTTCGTAAACAGACCCAATGACCTGCCTTTTCAGCTGCCAGTACATTCTCGTCTGGCAGCACCTTTGGGAGGAAGGCTGGCTCTTTTCAAAGAAAATTGGGATTTAATTACCCAAGACAGATGGGTTTTGGATATCATTCACCACGGTTACAGGTTTTATTTCCATACCTTGCCTCCTTTCAAAGGCATGCCAGACATTCCTCCTCTACAAAGAAAAGAGGCTCACAAGCAAATTTCTCTGTTACTCCAAATAGGGGCCATTCAGCCAGTCCCTGTGCCAGAAAGGGGCCTAGGATTTTATTCTCGCCTGTTCCTAGTACCAAAGAAGGGGACACGTGGAGACCAATTTTGGATTTATCTATCCTCAACACTTATCTGGACATTCCCAAGTTCAAAATGTTGACGTTACAACAGCTTTTACCTCTGCTGGGCAAAGATCACTGGATGGTAACTTTAGATCTCAAGGAGGCTTACCTTCATGTGCCTATCAGACTGAGTTGCAGGAAGTATCTACGTTGAGCTGGAAATTCCCATTATCAGTTCTCTGCATTGCCCTTTGGCTTATCTACTGCGCCCAGAGTATTCACAAAGGTTCTGGCTCCAGTGATAGCTTACTTCAGGCTACAAGGAATTCAAATCTATCCTTACTTGGACGGCTGCCTGATTCTGGCTCAAGAAAAGGAAGACCTTTTACAGCATTTGGAATATGTGATAGCAGTGCTAAGATGCCTAGGGTATTCTGTGAACGAAATAAAGTCCAGTCTAGTACCCTCTCAAGACATGTGCTTTCTGGGTGTGAGACTGAATACAGCAGCCCAGATGGCCTTTTTAACCCCGGACAAACAAAAGAATCTTTCCATTTACTTCCATCACCTATCTCTTCAGTCCGGGCTGACTGCAAGGACAGTCCTTCAAGCCTTAGGGTTCATGGCATCTTGTATTCTGGTGCTTCCCAATGCCAAACTGCATATGAGGAAGCTGCAATGGTATCTCAAAAATGTATGGACACAGCACTGCCAGGATTTGGACACTGCCATTCAAATAATACCTTGCATTCAACAGGAATTTTTGTGGTGGGCTCAGGAATGTCACCTAAACAAGGGACTCTCTGTGACCCGGCCAGAGGCGAGTCAGATTCTAACGACAGATGCCTCAGACATTGCTTGGGGAGCTCATCTAAATGGAAAGTGGATACAAGACAAGTGGCCTGCCAGACTACAGCATCTACATATCAACATGAAGGAGATGTTAGCAGTCCAGTTTGCATTAATGGCTTTCAAGGAGTTACTTCTTCCAGGGCAGGTGTTGATTCTAACAGACAACACAACTGTCATGTGGTACATCAACAAACAAGGGGAACACATTCTTACTCGTTGTGCAGGCAAGCAATGATTTTATGGGAGACTGCGCTCAGCTTGCAACTAACTCTTCAGGCAAGGTTTCTGCCTGGAGCACAGAACTCCTTAGCAGATGTGTTAAGCAGACAAATCATGGATCCCCACGAGTGGAAACTGGATCTTCATCTCTTTCGCAAATTGTCAGTGTCATGGGGAACTCCAGACATAGATCTGTTCGCTTCTCCACTAAACCACCAGCTGCCAAAGTTTTGCACAAAGAGGTTTCAACACACAGCTTGGAAAGTGGATGCTCTTTCTTTCAGTTGGAAAAATCTTCATGTGTATGCCTTTCCACCTCTGCCTCTTCTCCCAAAGGTGCTCCTAAAGGTCAGACAAGACAAGCCAAGGATGATTTTAATAGCTCCAGATTGGCCTCGGCAACACTGGTACCCATTACTGAGGAGTCTGGTAAGGAAGCCTCCATGGCCTTTACCTTTGATTCCACACCTGTTGTCTCAGAGGGACGGTCACCTGCTCAATGTCAAGCTTCACTCTCTTCATCTAACAGCCTGGCATATTCTGTTTTGAAACACAGCAGGTCTCAACTTCTTCAACAAGTTTTAAATGTGATTATGGAAGCCAGAAGACCTAGTACAAGGAAAGTGTACGCAGAAAAATGGAAGAGATTTTTATTTTGGAGTGCAGCAAAGAATTTGGAGATTTCTGAGCCTAATTTGAGTGTGGCTCTTCAATATCTTACTGAGTTATTGGACAAAGGTTTGTCTTTCTCTTCCATTAAGATTCATGTTGCAGCAATTTCAGCTCACTATGATTGTGACCCACCATTGTTTTCGCATCCTTTGTTCAAGCAATTTCTTAGAGGGGCAAAGAATATAAGACCCCACGAGAGCTCCTACTCCTGCTTGGGATCTCAATTTTGTGTTGGAGAAACTTACTCTACAACCTTTTGAGCCTGTGGCTACTGCTGAATTGAAATACTTGTCATGGAAGACTGCTTTTTGTTGGCCATTACTTCTGCAAGAAGGGTTTCTGAATTGCAGGCCCTTATGGCGGTAGAGCCTTTTTTGATTTTCCATAAGGATAGGGTATCATTACGTACTAATCCTTCCTTTATGCCTAAGGTGGTTTCTAGTGTGGCTTTAAACCAAACTATTCATTTGCCTACTTTCTATGCAGATCCCCAAAATAAGGGGGAAAAGATTTTGCACACTTTAGATGTACACAGGCAGTTGCGTTATTATTTAAGCAGAACTAAGGATTTTAGGCAGTCTCAGCAGTTGTTTGTTTCTTTTGCTTTGAGTTCTCAGGGCAAGCCTGTGTCAAAACAAACTATTTCTAAGTGGATTGGGTTTTGCATTGCATTTTGTTATTCCCATCATGGCAAGGAGATTCCAGCTGGGATTAGGCCTCATTCCACTAGGGCTACTGCCACTTCAACAGCATTTCTAAGGGGTGGCAACTAAGGATATTTTGGAGGCAGCTACTTGGAGTTCAGTGCATACTTTCTCTAAGCATTATCACCTTCCTCTCTACTCTAAATCTAGGGCTGGTTTTGCCACAGCTATTTTGCAAGGCATGTTGACAGCTCCTGCTTCCTTATGATTTGCCAGCCTCCCTTACCTCTGCTTTGGGATTCTACCCAATGGTTAGGACTGCAGCAATGTGGAATGAAGAACATAGTACAGTTTTGTACCTACCATAAATGTAGATGTTCGAGGATCCACATTGCTGCAGTCCAATTTACCCTCCCTCCTTCCCCTTTGTGTTTAGGGGTGGTTGTGTAGGTGAGGTTATACTCTTGTAATTTTGTATATATTGTACATATTTTTGGTGCAGGAATGTTTGGTGTTTTTGGTTTTGGCCTTGTCTTTTTAGGGTCTTCTGACATCTGGGGCAAGAAAAGACTGAGGATATGACGTCGGTCATGCGCATTAGTACCCTGACGTACTGACGTCAGTCTAATGCGCCTTGACCGACGTCAGCCATATACTTTGGTATTCGGGCCGACTGGGACAGCGGACTACCCAATGGTTAGGACTGCAGCAATGTGGATCCTCGAACATCTACATTTATGGTAGGTACAAAACTGTACTTTTTATTCCTTAGTTATAACTTCACAAACTTTGCACTTAGGGTATATGTGCCTACCCTATCACTTGTGGTGTTAGCATGATGTCTAACATTACATAGCAATTCTTTGAGATTATTGCTGTTACTCTAAACGTACGTGGGTGTATCCCCTACAGTCTTGGCTGTTTATTGATCTAAAGTCAAAATATGCCAATTATTATTATTAATCTTACGCCCGGCATTGATGTCACTAGTATACTTAGTGTACACTAAAGGTCTCTTCAAATTCTTGGCTCGAGAATTTTTAGCATGTGTTCGTAAGGTAGAAAAGCCGTTAGTGGTTCTCTTAACTAAAACATCTTCTTGTATTGCTTTGACCATTTAGGTATTAAAGCTTCTGTCATCAAACAGGCTAAAGTAAACATTTCTTATTTAAATAGATCATCTTTATATATCCTGCATAACCTCATGAATTGACTCTTGACAATATTAAGGAAAATGTGTCTAGGATGCATACTCTCACCATAAAATAACCCTTTCCTCCAACATGTTTTCCAATATAAGGAGGTGGAAATTTTTATCGAAGTTTTAACCAAAAGTTAAGTACTGCATCTTGGCCTGGGATTTTCCAGTGAGAGGCTTTTCTTAAATTTATTTCAGTCTCTCTGGCTGATGCTTCATCCCATTTCATGTCCTGTACCTTTAAACAACTTTCTTTTAATTCTTCTATCCTTTTAGCATATTTAAGTTCCACAGGATCTTCATAGGTACTTCTCCAAAATGTATCTATTTCTTCTTTTTTTGGTTGTCTTTCAGTTCCTTTTACTTTGTTACCCACTGCTAAACTCCCTCCTACCCATTTCCTGAACCGTAGTGTGAACTCAGTCAAACCCAAAAGCAAACCTACCATTAGACAGGCAAGTTCTTCTAATCCTAACTTTAAGCTAAATTTAAAAAAGAAAAAGCCTTCAGTACCATAACCTAAGCAGTACTATACAGCTCTATAATACGTACCTTAGTGTCTAGTCTGTTTGGGGATTAAACAGCCAATTAATAATTGGGAATATCCTAGCCCTTCCCAAACCAAGCTTACACATACCCCCTCCCTCAAGGCGCCATTTTTAGTTTTCTTTTTCTTTTAATCCCAACGGCATTCCGATTGAATGCACATCCCGTGTGAGTGAATATTAACAAATTGTTGTACTTAATAACCAGAATGGACTTATAAGATTGTAATTAACTAGTGTAGACTGAAATTGCTCTGGATTGCCAAATGTAGTGTAGACTGTTAGTACTTTCTGGTTACATAATGCTGAAATCACAGAGTTAATTGTCTTTAATTTACAAAAGTTGTGTTTATTAATGTGTACAGTATTCCAATTAACCATGGGTACATGCTGCTAGTGTTACACCTAATGTGTACTTTTGTTGTAGTCGCTAAGCTAGTATAGTTAGATGATTAAAGTTATCTACAGCAAGATTTCAAAATTTTCAGTAACACATTTCACCATGCATGCTTAGTGCCGTTAACTGCAGCATTAGCTATTAGTTCTATGCTAATATTACAGCTGTACTATCCTGAGCCTGCCATACTCTGTCTCCTAACCTTTGTACCCCTAATCTTCTCTAACGTTTTTATTTAACAGTTAATTAAAACTACTGCCTGACCTATGTCCCCCCCACACTCCTACTATTTGTGGACACCTTCCTGTAGTGCATGTAGCACAGCGGGGACCAGTACTATGGCAAAAGAAAAATATATTGTGAAAAACAAGTGCATGTGCCTTCTCTAACTATAGTGTTCAGTAAAGTGCCGTACATACTCGATTGGGCCAACGCTAGATCTTTTATTTGTCTGTGTTTCCTTTCACCCACTCTCCCACTGCTAAACTCCCTCCTGCCCATTACCATACTGTAGTGTGAACTCAGTCAAACCCAAAAGCAAACTGACCATTAGACAGATAAGTTCTTCTAATCTAACTTTAAGCCAAATTTAAACAAGCAAAAGCCTTACAGTACCATAACCTAAGCATTACTATACAGCTCTATAAATATGTACATTAATGTCTGTCTGCTTGGGGATTAGGCCCCACTCCACTCGCCAGTGTCACATTCCTCACCCTGCCCCCAAATCTCACCCGGCCCCACTACATCTACATTTATCCTAACTATAACCAGTCCCACTACTTTTCTTACCAACGAGAGCTACTCTGACTCTGCACCCCCCCCCAACTGGCACTCTCCCTTACTCCACCACATTTCTAGCACAGCACAACCATGCTTCTGCTTAATATACTTCTTTTCTTACCTGCATTCTTCTCACTCACTTTACATCATATTACACCTTCATAATTAACTCTCCCAACCAATTTCACTGCACTCACAACTTTCTCCTTCCGACACCCACTCCATAGCTACACTTCCCAACCACCAAAAACCACATCCTAACAGTCCCACTCAAATGCCAAATACCATCCAGCTTTAAGCAAAAAATATCCCTAAAATATGACAAAGTATTAACTATTTATATCAAACTTATATTGGCGTTCCCTCTCCAAGCTAACCCTTAGTGTGGGGTCATCCACCCTAACCCACCACTAACCTCCTTCAAAATACCCCTCATCTCTCTCTAATTATAGCCCACATAAAAGCATCTGATCTCCACATCCTGTGCCTAAACATCATAAGAGTATGTAATAAAACCCAAGATATGCATACAACCATAAAAACATACCCCCCCTGGCATCCATCTAACAAACTTGGCTCAAACACCACATCAAAAGTGAGAAAATTCCTCCCCCTGGCTATAAATAACATCTAGATTATCAAAGAATGGTGGCAGCGTAGCACTCATGTTTAAACACCACCTTAACATTCAAACTATTAACAAATCTGCCCCCTGATTGGAAAGGAAAACATGTTGTACACCAATCTCAAACCTAAACCCAAACAAAATCATAAACATCGGCTGTTACCTCCCCCCAGGCCAGAATATCCCTATAGTAGGAAATCTAGATTAGGCCAATATTTCTCTTCCCCAAGAAACCATCATCCTTGGTGACTTTAACACAAACTGGCTATCCTGTAGTAATGTCCACCCAACCATTCATCACAGTCTACTCAGTTTTTCCCAACTAATCCTGTCACCCACCCATGTAAACAAAAACCCCAACAACCACACTATCTTTGATTGGATACTGGTCAACAAAGATCCCCACCCCTACACAATAGGCTGTGTACCTGACAGCCTCAGTGACCATACCCCCATTTTCCTCCTAAAACACCATGTAAAAAATGCCAATCATATCATCCATAGACAAATGTGCAATTCAACAAACTTCAGTCCCCACTCCTTCAACTTGTCCCTCAAAAACTGCACCACTAAAGTACCTCAACCTAGGTGAACCCATCCACTTCTTCAGTTCATCCTTCCTCAACATCCTAAGCACTTACGCTCCCCTAAGATATGCCAGAGTCAAGACCAAAAGTACTGTCTGGCTACAAAAAGCCACCCGGCAACTTATAAAAATCCGGGACAAAGCATGGGAACAATGGCGCCAAACCAAAACACCCTCTGCTAGACCATCCTCCTTTGAATTGTGCAACAAGGTAAAAAAGCAAAAAAAACGGATAAAGCCCTTTACTTTCAATCCACCCTAAACTCCTCCCACCACAATCCTAAACATTGGTCAGCAATAAACTCCGTACTCCACCCAGGTAAAGTAGGCACCCCCCATCTACTATCCCTTCCTCCTCCAGTAGTATAGCTGACATTTTCAACAAACACTTAACTGAAACTATTCTGTCTCTAGCCAAACAACAACTCTTTTCATCCACCAGCCTCTCACACAACCCCAGCCCCCCCATCTCCTCCACCTTCTCCGTAGTACCCACCTCATATATTAAAAAAATTCTGGACAAAACTAAAGCCCAATAAACTTGCTGCTGACAACCTACCCTCAGAATACCTAAAAATAGCAGCGAACACCCTAGCCTATCCAATTTCCATATTAATTAACCACTCCACATCAGAAATCTACATGCCCACTCTGTGGAAGATCTCACTCACCATTCCGCTACACAAAGGGGGCTCCTCCACCGACCTTTCCAACTACCGCCTGATTGCCATCCTCTCCCCACTCTCCAAGATTCTTGAGAAATGTATAAACTCTCAGGAACTAAACTGTCTAATAATCTCCTCTCCAAAACCCAGCATGGCTTCAGGCCATTTCACAGCACCACCACTGGCTGCTTTCCTTCACTGACATGATCCTGCACCAGAAAAACAATGGCCTGTACTCCTCTGCTATAGTTTCTGGATCTATCAAAAGCTTTTGATATGGTATCTCACAATATCCTTCTCTCTGTCCTCACTAATCTCTCCTTTTCCCACTCTGTCACCAACTGGTTCCACAGCTCTCTCTCAGGCAGACAGCAGTTAGTGGTTTGGCATGATCCGCTCTCTCCTGGTCCTCCAGGCTCTCTCGGGATCCCCAAGACTCTATCCTTGGCCACCTACTATTCTCCCTATTCATCAAAAACCTTCTTACCTCCACCAAACAAGCCACTCTCCTACAATATGCAGATGACTCCATTCTCATCTTCTCTGCCCCCACTTTACCAGAACTCCAAAATATCACACAAGAATCTTTCACATTTGTAGAAAGCTGGCTTTCCAATGCCCAACTTCTGCTCAATCCAAACAAAACAAAACTCCTTATCTTTCAACCCTCTAAGTCTATACAGTCCTTCGCCATCAACATTCATGCCAAGAACACCACCATCATCTCCCCATCTGTCGACACCAAACTTCTAGGTGTGGAAATTGACAAACTCAAATTCCACCTCCACATATCTCTCACCATAAAAAAAGTTCATAAAAAAACTCTGAGCATTTTATACAAACAATACTTAACCAGCACAGCCAGGACCGCTATTGCCAATTCCCGGCTAATCTCCACCTAACTCTATGCCTCACGCATACTTGCCAACCTTAGACAGACTGACCTAAACAGACTAGAATCCTGCTACAATAAAATTGCAAAGTTTGCAAGAGGCGCATCGTACCGCAGCCACTACTGCAACTCACTTAGGGTACTGGATTGGCTTGAACTCCCGCAACTACTTCACCTGAATCTACTCTCATTTGCCCACAAACTAATAAACCACCCACGTAAGATCCCATTACTTCAGAACTTACTACAACCCTATGGTTCTTCTAGACCCCTAAGATCCAGCAGCAAAAATCTACTTGCCACTAAACCCAAAAATTCAACAGGTGAAGCCCTGTTCTCCTATGCTACTTCCAAACTATGGAATAACCCCCCCTCCCCCCCAATAACCAAATTACCTTCCAGCAGTCTATTCACAACTACTCTCAAGTCTCACCCAAAAATGTATTGGCTCTGCCCTTGCCCAAATCCCGACTAACATAACTCCCAGCCACTTAGTACAGCATTACCTTTCTTCTAATCCTATTATCAGCTTAACCCTTGATTATCATTAAATTGTCTATTTTCAGTTCTTACTATGGTGCTGTGTACTCTGACTGGCATGTTGTTTACTGAAAGATTTACTATTGTAACATTTTTATTGTAAACATTTCGCCCGGGATTCATGAAGCTTAGCGCAAGGCCGGCGTTAGGCTTGCGCCGACCGTGCGGCGTGTAGATGCCGCAGTAGCGCCAAATGCATATTAATGAAGGCGCGCTGCCGCCACAGCCACATGCATAGGAAACGAGCGCATAGGGCGTGTCGAAGTGCCGTACGGAGGCATAGAAATGTCAGATGTCGACGTGCAACTTAAAATGCTTGAATATAACAATTTGCCTGCAATAGTAATCACACCTGTCAGTGTCCGTGGATACTGAAACGTATGCAAAGCATGCAAGACAGTTCTTGCGAACTCAAAATTAAGAAGCAAACACAAATGCACGGTAGGGAATATCGAGTCTCCATCCCTTGAACAAATGACATTGAAAACCGTGTGCCCGTATTCTAATGCAGTGTAGATAGTTATACCAAGTAGAAGTGAAACGCATCATGTTAGCGCGCTGCCAATAGTTACGTCTAGCCCAATGGTCAGGGTTACCAGCTGTCCCACATTGTGAGGGATAGTACACAGCTGGGCAGTTGTGTCCATACCAAAACCTTGATAAATGTAAATATCCAGCAACCATATGACAGAATTATATCCCACATCGCATGTAATAGTCACATACAACAGGTATGTCCGTATGTAACATACCACATTTGACAAGAAATAGAATAAGCAAGAAAACAAAACAGAAGGAGCATATAAACTGCTACAACAATAAGCTAACATGTAGGCAGAAAACAAAAGTATTATCCGTAGTACTGACGGTGGGTATGTGTTGTCCTGTAAAGTCAGATTTGTGTCCGGAATATATCCCATCCTGGACATATGAAAATGTGGCACCCTACCAATGGTCAGAGCAGTCGGCCAAAATCCACCCATATGTGGTCCAAGCCGTACTTGTCAGGATGTGTCACAGTTGAACAGGTATTACCAGGGTGTACCAACCATGTCATGAAAGTTAAGTATGGGCGTGTACCTATGCGCGTGATGTACAGCATGTGGAAGGTGAAACATGCCAGGGTAGTCCACACAACCATACAGGTACCTGACATATGTAGTGTATGCAATGTGTTCCCTTGACCGTGTCATGGGCCATCAACCAAGGAAGTGATGGATGGAGTGTCAGGAATGTGTGTGGGGGGGGATTGGTAATGGTATAATCCAGAAAGGCAAGACTGTGTTGGATGCAGAATAGGTGAACTGGAGGTGTATGAGGAAGCAGCAGGTGAATCAGAAAGAAACACAAAGAACAAGTATACACATCTGCAGTACAACCTGACAGGCCATACTGTAGAACACAATCACACAAACGTGAATATTAAAATGTGCGATACACATGTACAGACACGTCACCGGCACATACCCACAGAATGGTCTGGATGGAACTGGCCCATCCAAATGCAAAACACCTGGATGCATAATTGAATACCCATCATCCCCTCCACAGCACACAACCCGCCCCCATACCTGAACGTCCACCAAATCCAGCCATACACGGCCTACTAGCTTGGCGCAGCCATATCTACACATAGTGACCACTACTCATATGTAGTAGGCAGTGTCACCCTAGGCAGTGTCAGGATTGCAAACTATGTATCCCTTGCATGTAAAACCCTAACACATTTTCATAAATCCAAAAGAATGGACGGTATTGGTCTTGTTCAATTTTTGGATATCCCTCATGGGAAAAGTAACCTGTGTAAAAATCAGACTGGGTATCACGACACGATGTCTAGTCCTGTAGACATCTGGACACAAGTTGAATGCGCAGTAGTGGTGCACGATACTGTTCAGCCCTAGACGGTCATGCAGAACCTATTACCCAGGATCAAACAGCTGCCCTTGACGCACATCTCCCCACATGAATAATCGAGAGAATATATTGTACACATTCTCATAGTGGCACTTGGGAATAGGGTGATTAAGGTGCTTATGTAAACAGGGTACCTCCTGACCCACTGTGTGAGGGACAGTCACTGTTTGGGTAGGTGTGTCTTGACCAAGAATGATACAATGGCAAATGTCCTGTGATTGTAGGAAATAACTATGTACCATACTTCATGTAACAGTTGCCTGAATCAGTCATGTCTGGATATAAAATACGTAATTTGTACAAGAAACAGAATAAGCAACTAAAGTGCTAAAGGAATAGGCTCTCAGCTAGGAAAACATTGAATGTTCTAAACCCTGCACTGACCGTGGGTATGTGTTGGCCTAAACAATCTGGTGTCTCCAGAATATATCCCATCCTGTACATATGAAAATGTGGCAACCCTACCAATAGTCAGTGACCATTGGAGGAAAGGTGTTGAATGAGAATGACTAATGACAAGAATTAAGAGTAATAGACTCATTTAACTGCAGAAAATAAGTAGTAATACATATGTCTCCGAATCTGTCAACACATTCCAAGTTAATAGTACTAATATTGTAGAAGTGTCCGTGATTGTCCCTGATTTGTCATTGCCTTGTCCCTGTCGCTGTTGAAATTAGTCCCCGAGTATCACAGAGGTCCGTACACATATGTAGACCAACCGTCACATTTGTTGACAGGACTATTGCATACCTGTAGTGAATTCATAAGTGATGTCCAGAATAATATTCATCGTATATATGAATGAATGAAATAGTCAAATGTGAAGGGAAACACCAGTGTTAGGTGTACAAGGAACAGTAGGTTGTGCAAGTGTAATAACACATGGGTTGACAAAACGTACGACATATGTCCCGAGATGGGGAGAGTGGGCAATGTGTAGGGGTATGCTCATACCCAAGCTGCGCTCATACCCCAGCTGCGCTCACAGTAGGTATTTGTCATGAGTGCTCTAGAGGGGTGCCAAGTAGGTGAATTATGGGTATGCAATAATGGGCTTAAGTGTGCAGGTGCTGGTTGGCAGAGATGTAGTAGGTCCACCCAGTGGAAGTCATTAATATTCCTATGTGGGCATAGCAGATGCCTATACCTCCCAAACCTGAAGAGCACATCTACTGGATAGTCTGCAAACCATTGGGGGAACACATAGGGACTATATCAGTGCCGTGTACCCGATTATCATGGATGTCCATATTTATGAATCAGAATGTAACAAAGTCCAACTAAACACTTCCAGAACTAGTGATATTAGGTGGACAGGTGGCGGAATACAGGTAATGACTGATGACAACATGTATGAGTCATGAACAGCATGTACCTCGACAAATGTGAATGAATACATATGCTCTGTGACTGTCAGTGTGTCTGGTTAATAGAACCAATCATCTAAATGTGTCCCTCAGGGTGTTATGCAGTGTCCCTGATAGTGTTCATTCTCCCCCATTGGTATGTGAGGTCTGCTAGTGACGGAAAGCGCATATTTCGCTGACCACCTTAGGTAGATGATAGCATAATAGATTTGGATTACCACCTGTTCGCCTTTGTGAGGGACACACCACTCTGGGCAGTTGTCCTGCACAATAATGTTATGGCACATGGCCTGTGAGTTCGGTAAAGAAGGTCATATATTGTGTGTAGTGG
Organism: Protopterus annectens; assembly: GCF_019279795.1. NCBI lineage: Eukaryota > Metazoa > Chordata > Ceratodontiformes > Protopteridae > Protopterus > Protopterus annectens. Next base: position 160,806,672 of record NC_056747.1, on the reverse strand, counting down.
TGTCATAAAATTATTTTGTATTAGAAACAGCTACATGGTATAGGAAACAGTATTAGCAACTGTAATGCTACAAGAATAACCTTAACGCATGCAAACTGATGTAGCCAGTTTACTACTGGCTGTGGGTATGTGTTGCCTTGCCAAATGTGATATCTCTGCATATAGGTCCTATAGGGCTGCCACCATTCCGAATGGCCAAAGTGGGAGCTGCTCTGTAGAAATGTCAGACGTACCAGGGCAAAACATAACTACAGCCATGCATAGTACAGAAATATACTTATTGGCACAAATCAAAGCTTAGTCTAGCAGCAGTCAAGTTGCTTATGCTACTTCATATAACATATCGATGTGTCATGTATACAAGAACCGTTACATGCAGCTATTACAGACACGTAGAATATAAGAATGTCCTCTAATCAGGACGGGTGCAATGGCTAGAGTATTGTCACATGACACATATGCCTAAGGAGGGACTGTCCCATTCAAAGTGGGAAAGGCGTTACTCCTACAGTCTCCCGTCGTCCAATCTAAAAGGTGGAAAACCTACATTAGGTATGCGGTAGCATGACCCGGCAGAGAGCTGCATTAACCAAATAACATTCACATGTCAGCATTGCAGAGTATTGGTTCCCATGTATCAGCCAGATAGGAGCAGATTGTATGAGGAACACGCATATAATAAGATTATGTCACTGGACAGGCCGCCGAGTCCGTACAGTCGAACGCCTGCCGTCGCATAATGGTTAGACATACCCGATACTGTAGTCATGTAGTCCGATGTAATACGCATCACAAGGGATTGCGCACACCCAGCGTGAGTGACAAATGTAACCACAAATGTCGGTGAGCAAGCAGGTGTAAGCGTGTTTGTCTACCAGTATGCCAGTAGTGCACTGTTAAAGAAATGTGGAGTCTAAACGAGTATAAGGAGCTGTAACCAGAGGTCAGCAGTGCTTAACACTGTGCAAACCCATGCACAACCGCTCCCACCTGCTGGAATGTGCCTTACCCACTCCGTATCCAAAGGCGTTGTTCTGTCCGCAAACAAAGAACTGTCCTTTGCACGTGTTGGTAGCAATACCCTGCGCACACAGCTCATGTGAATTACCAATACATCATGGCATATGTACAGGCAATAAGACCATACACACACCATACAGCACAGTCATCCAACAGTATAGTAATGTACTGACAGATATGTCCGGACCACTGGTGTTTGCAGACCTGGCCGTCCTGTGTTTGTGTGTGAGCATGCCCAGTATGACTGTTACGCATGTTGTCGACTGACATTACCGTCATATCGTCATGTGTTTGAGCATGCCAAGTATGGTCAACTGGAACGCATGTGTCACATGTCCAGATAGTCAGTACTGTGGTGCCGACCCCTGCGTTCTACACCGACAGGTGGCATGCTGTGTCTGCAGGGTAGTTAATGGTCATGTGGCATTGACAGTTGCTACATTTCTGCACAGCGTGGGGGGACATCCAACCGCATCCACAGTCCTACACAGCACCGGTGGTGGCGCACATGACTCTCACATGTGTACGTTGGAAGGGGGGCACAGCTGACAGTTGTACACGTGTGCCACCACTGTACTGGTATGCCAGGTACTCCATTTCAGTGTGTGGACCTACCTAAATTGCTGATTGGAGGCATGCCAGTATACGTCAGATCCTAGCTTTATTTACCAGCATAATGGTGTTGGACGTCCTAGCCTTCACAACCTACAACCAACTGCCTGGCCTGCTGTAGTCTGTGAGTGTCTGTGGGGGTTGGGGTCATTTATTGGACATATCCAGAGGCCATTGTATATCATTTGTCTGTATTGGTCTACACCTGTCCAGCTGTATGGAACTTGTGTGGGCTGTATGGACACACATGATGTTCAGCCCATAACGTGCAGTGGGTTAGGACACCCTGTGTACTACTGGCTACTATTGTGACCCCGGTATGTGCTACAGATGTCATGGTGCCACTATGGACGTGTCCTGTCTGCTGGCATAACAAGTCTGCCACCAAATTCCCTTGTATGCTCACATCCATACCATAGCAACGGGTAAATACACATTCAAATTAACTGCCAATTGTTAGGTCGATTGACTTACCTTGGGGATGTTCCAGACCTGAGGACGGTGCTGAAGAGATGCCTATGTCGGATGTATACAGTGCACTTCCTATACATGGCTGAATACAGGTAGTGTCATGTTTGGCATCCATTGTACTGTGTGCGAGTCAGAGAGGGTGAGAACCCTGGGTACCTACTGTGTCAGTGCATATGTCTTGTGTTGCCTCTTTGCCAAGGGCAGGTCATACTGTGCACGGCCCTATCGCCTACTGGGCCCAGCTCTGGTAGTTTCTCCTCCAAGTCACACTGTGCATGTACAGGCCTTGGCGTTGGTGGTGAGCCGTGTGGCCCTGCCCTATGCTGTTCCTGCTGCAACTGTTACTGCAGGATCAGATTGTGTAGCATAGCAAATACCATAACAGTTTGTGTGCATGTAGCTAGGGAATACTGCAGGGCTCCACCGGATGTGTCCAGATACCAGAGCCGTGACCTGAGCATCCCAAACACATGCTCAATTATATGTCTTGCCTGTGCATCCGCCTCATTATGGTGTGATTGTTCAGATGTGTGTGCATTGCTGATGGGTGTCATCAACCACGACTCCAGTGGTTATCCAGCATCCCCCACTAGGAGACTGTAGGGGATGTCCATATTGGCAAAGGTGTGGTACAGCTGCGTCAGATGCCATATGTCAGAATCGTCATAGCTTCTAGGGCAGACAGCACACACATTCAGTTTAATGCCCTGGCCATCACATATAGCCTAGCTGTTGGAGGGTATGCCCCTGCAGTTAATGTAGGCCCTACCCCACTCACCGGGTGGTGCTTTGATGCGTACGTGCGTGCAGGGTATAGCACCCAGTACCCCAGGGTAGTCAGCTATGTGGTGGAAGAGATTGAGATTGCTGGTCTACAAATCACGTGTGTTGAGTACATGTACGTGCTCACTAGCACGTGTTGACATGGCGTCTGTGAACTGGTGCAATACTCTGGATGCAGATGCCTGTGAGATCCCCATGATATCCCCAGTTGTGCTTTGGGAGGTACCTGTGGCTAGTATAACTAGGCCAACACATACCGTGGTATCCACTGTGGTAGGTTTCCCTCGGCCTGTTCGATGTGTCAGGTGTGGCCGACACAGGTCAACAAGCCGCTGTAGGAGGTCTCTGTCCACCCCATAGCACTCCACTATCCCCAGCTCATGTAGCCCCTGGTAAGTCACCCTGGGTCTGTAAAGTCTTATGTCACACCAGTAAGGGTTGTTCGACAGCATACACATCCTCACCACCCTCAGCCTCCTGCACATGTTGGTGTGTGTTGCCTGCTGCAGCCCTTCTCAGTTGGTTGGACTGTGTTGTGAAATGTCCCCGCATGTATACACCGGTGGTTTTGAGTGTGGAAGAAACCTGTGTGTATGGTGCTTGCTCACATTACCGTAGTGTTCTGGTGCGGGCTGGCCATGTAATCTGCTGATTGTGCTGATCATCACCTGTTTGTGCAGCCTGTTCACCTTGACTACCCCACTACTGCCTTTGTCCCTCCCAATGTCACCAGGCAGGTATAGGCACACCCCTAGCTTAGGCGTGCTAAGGCAGGAGCAATCCCGAGGCACAGGTCTCCAATGTACGTACAGTATGCCTGACCCCCCTCCCATGCTTTCATCTATATTCAAGCCCTGCACCCGGCTATCTACACACATACACTCCTGGGATCTGCATCACACCCTGGGGATAAACGGGATTCACTATTGTCAACCTCATCTGCAAGGTATAGTCTTCCAATGCATAGTTATATGACCCATACTGACCCTCCAAATTAATAACCACTGCTTACTGTCGCTCAGATCCGTACACAACTGGTTAAAGGTGCCTTACTATCACCATATTCTATGTCACGTGGTCTTCCCAGCAACAAAATAACCGGTGTCTACACGACTAGAACCCAGGACCCTGCACACCACAGACTATATGCTTTTACCACTACGCCATGGCAGATATACATACATCCGAGGTGATCATGTACAGATCATCCAGCACAAACATTCAATAGTGCTAATGTCCACATACATGTATATATCTGTCTATCTATCTGTAACTACATATATATTATATATATACATATATACATATATATACATATATATATATATATATATATATATATATATATATATATATATATATATATATATATATATATATATATATACATACATACACACATATACATATACACACACATACGTAGATATTGCATTTATATCACAACAGTGGACCACATGACACCAAATCATTAGACAAGAATGAAAAGGAAACTACATGTGCCGCCTGCATTATGTAGTGGTGTTACTATCAAGGCAAGTGTGTTTTGTTGCGTCACACGGGTCAGACTGTATTAAGGTAAGAGTAGGGCTGCTGACATTTACTCACCAGACCTATTGGTGAATGTATGTGTTGACACCCCAGTGTCTTGGCCGATTATGCGATCTGTGGACACTATAAAGGGATCTGTGGACACTATAAAGGAAAGCAACAAAACACACTCAACACATCCTGAAGCTAGCCACCCACAGATACCAGCACATAGGTTATGACTGCCAAACACACACACCTGTCATGCCTTGGAATTGAGCACCAACCTGTCTATTCTATCACACTACAGCATTACGCAGTAACAGAATGCGCTACCGAGATTACTGGATCACAGCACTCCCAGAGGCATACTTCTAGGTGGGTGACATCATCAGCAAAGGCAAAGATGCCGATAGGGAGTGTACGGAGAGTGAGATGTCTAAAAACATTACTCTGTCCCCAGGCAGCTGGAAACACACACACACACATGGGAGGGCTGGGATTACAACATAGACCTGACTACCTTATCACACTACAGCATTACGCAGTTACAGAACGTGCTACCGAGATCACTGAATCACAGCACTCCCAGAGGCATATTTTTAGGTGGGTGACATCAGCATAGGCAAGGACGCCAATAGAGAGTGTACGGAGAGTGAGCTGTCTAAAAACATTACTCTGTCCCCAGGCAGCTGGAAACACACACACACACACGGCAGGGCTGGGATTAGAACATAGACCTGACTAACTTATCACACTACAACATTACGCAATTACAGAACGCGCTACCGAGATCACTGAATCACAGCACTCCCAGAGGCATACTTCTAGGTGGGTGACATTATCAGCAAAGGCAAAGACACCGATAGGGATTGTATGGAGTGTGATCAGTCTAAAAGCATATTAGTGTCCCGAGGCAGACTGAGACGAACACATGGCAGTGGTGTGAGCAGGATAACTGGCTATCTACGGAGCAGTATTACAACACTACATAGATACGACATGCGCCACAGACAGTACACCTTTCAAGAGAGTCGATATGACCTTCTAGGAATGCAGACATCGACATGGATGCTGGCAGTTACTGTGTACATACCTGTGAACTAGTGTGTTAAATTTAGGAATCCATCCTGAAGTGGGGTATGGCCATCTGATGCTTGGATGACCACTATCGCTATACAGGATAACAATGGTCATGCCCATACACAGAGGCACACAACCGACACAAGGTGTCACTGGGCATGCTCACACACTTAGTAGCACACGTCAGTCTGGAATGCACTGTATGTCCATCTACACAACGGTATACTGGGCATTCTAAACAGGGAAGGGCACAGTGTCGATAGTCATCATTGTTACCATGAATGGTGTACAACATATGTATGACACCGGTCTTCTACACAACATCTGCTGCTGTCCATCACCTTAGCTGTACCAATCACCTTAGCTGTACCAGTCTAAACCTGGCACACTAATACCACCCGTGGTGTTGTCCTGGCAGGAGTGGGTACTTCGCACATGTAGTACCATACATAGACTAAGAACCTGAGACCAGGTAAACACCCTGACACCTACAGGACAACTGCATTGTATGTGTATGCTAAATAGTGCTAGATGTGTAGCGTTCATAATCATAGCTGCCAATGTAGATCCAACAATGGGGAATACTGACATCTGTGCGGTGAGGAACACCTGGCATAAGGCTCAGTTGTGCACAATAGCACTCCCACTGTATACTTCAGATACAGACGTGGGCCAAAAGACCGTTACGGATTGAACTGTACCTAGCTCTTCAGCAGCTGTGCAGACTACACATGTACTGACAGGGTTCCATCATGTGTTATGCAATGCACTGATACCACTATTCATAACCCGGTCAGCTGTACACATAACAGGGGCCCTGGGTCTTATACAGCTGTAACAGATAACTGTTGCTGTACACCAGGCAACACACCCATGTTTGGATGTGACATACATGTAACCGCCGTGGATATGTACATGCCCCACACACACACACACACACACACACACACACACACACAACACATATGTACATAGCATAGCTAATGCTGTCCTTCGTGCAGATGTGGCTACAGCGATTACACGCATGCACATGGAAGGTGGGTCCATGGCTGTTAAATGCTAACAGTACATACGGTACCAATGTTGACTGAGTTGACATTCCCTCTGTAATGGTTACCCATGACAACTATCATAGCATACAACAGTCCATGTGTCATGTATGTCGCACATGTATGTCGCACATGTTCAATTGCAATGCATACAAATATGGCTACATGATAGGAATGTAGTACCTATACACATATACATGTAGTGGTGTGCATTCAGCTACCATGCATGAGCAGTAGTTGATGTTTGCAGTTCATCTGTGTCCGACTACAACGTGCAGTTGCAATGCAGTCCCATCATTGACACCTGTATATGGTGAAATACTGACAATTCGGTAAGATGTACATCAGGTATGGGTGGATGTGTGTACATAAAGTGGTGGGCCACCTTTGCAGATGGATGTTTGCTGAAGACAGCCCACAGGTGTGTCACAAGCCGTCCTACCATTACATGTGCAAACAGTAAGCTATGTTTCCGGTAATTGCAGGTGAAGATATACAATCTACACAGCGGTCAGGGTGTCACTGACTGTAAAGCAGTTGACACCTGTAACACTTAAGTCTTCCCATGTGCATATAGCAGCACACTTGCCAAAGGTAGCGTCGATACATATTGTAATGCGGGAAATACTGCTGCATGTCTGTCAGACGTATCAGAAGATAGCAGGTGTTAGTTTCACAGTACTGCCATGTGTGTTTGCTTGTGTGACCATATATGCCACGTATGGTGGGAAATACATCACAATTGTTACACACCCCTGTACACTGTTGTAGAGATCTGTACATACTTCAGTGTAGACAGCAAGACATAGGCAGGGGTGGTGTGTGTATCACACACGTTGGCTATCTGTATGTGCATGACATGTGTGGACTCCAGTGTGTGTGTGTGTGTATGTATGCATGGCTGTCTGGTGCATGGAGTGAGGATGTATGCTACCATTGAGAACAGATAGGGCCCCTAACCCCTCAAGGTGATGCAATCTACTACCCTGTTGATGCCGTCAATCTTATGCATTACTGACTACCTGTACATGTTCATTCTCTGTGTCTCGTCAAGTGGGTGCACAGTACTGTAATGGTGATTACCACATAGGCAGGGGTCCTCACCTCAACACTATCATGTGTGTTAGTGTCGTTGACCCCGTGAGTGTGGGCATGTTACTGTGTGTGTCTGTGTATGTCTGTGTGTGTTCACATCCTGTAATGTGACAGTGTTTTACTGTTACACAGTGAGTCCTCATGCTATCAACTGGCCCCTACCCTTGACATCAGCTAGACTGCTGTGTAAACCCCCCGCACCATGTAGCTGTACCTGTGATGTCACCTGGTATGGATGTCCCGTCTCTAGCCACTGTAGCCTAGTACACAGCTCACATGCTCCTGGATCAGTAGGTTTGTAGAGATCTATGGAATGTCAGCCTTTCTAACAGTGAAGTTGAGGCAACGTATAGCATGCTGGTATTGCCATCCATGCCTGTGAGAACACCACATTTACACATGTGAAACTGGAAACACTGGTACTTAATGGCACATGCAATTAGATCTTAAGGAGGGAAGCAGGGCATCATTACCAACATGCTGTTACTGTTGTTACCAGGACACATACTGTGAACATAAAACAATGCATTCTAATGGCAAACACTGTTACGTAATGGCACATGCAATTAGACCTTCAGGAGGGACGCAGGGCATCATTACCAACATGCTGTTACTGTTGTTACCAAGATACTTACTGTGAACATAAAACACTGCAGTCTAATCCTGTAGTATAGTACATGGTAAGTCTGCTGCGTGCCAACAGTACACAACAATTGTAATATACACCGATCTCACTATTCTGTTCACCCTGTGCATCAGACCATATGAGCATGTCCCTGCACCGATGGTGTGGATGACAGGGATGCGGCACAGGCATCATCATATGCGCACTGAGTGATGTTTGCCAGGGGCCTAGGCTGCACCAGTGGATGACATCATGTGTGTGGGTTAGGGCCTGTGATCTACTTGGACATGTGTGGTTATTATGCATGTGGGTGTTCGTGCCCTACAGATGTTACTGGTGTTTGCGTGTGTGTGTGCGCGCACAGTTCTGCCAAGTATCCGGCCTACACGGGTATTGTTGACAGCTCCAGATTGTACAGACCAGGATGTACAGCTCACTGTGTCCTGCCACGTGACCTGTGCCTGCCAGGGGTTGCACGGGCACTGCCAGACAGAGGTACAGAATGGGTACTGTCCGATGACATGTCCACTGGAACCATGTCCCCGCTGGGACCATCCAGGGCCCCGTCCACGTGGCCTGCTGTGTCCTGGTCTGGACAGCGCAGCTCCAGCTGCACTGCTGCTGCTACCGGCACTATGGGAGTGGGCATGTGAGATAGCTCGTTCACGTAGACCTGCACCAGGTGGTGTAGCTGGCCTACGTCCACGTGGCCTATGCCTCACTCCTACCAGATGTTCCAGTACAGACAGCTCACGTTCACGGATTGCCATGCCACGGTCAAGGATTCCAACCATGTCACCCAATCGCCTGTCCAAAATGTCAGCAATCTGCTGTTGAGCATTTGCCAGTGCGTGAATGTTTTCGTTTAAAGAACGGATAGCAGCCCTCTGAAGCCTCTGCCCTTCTCTGTTCTGCCATTCAGCACATGCCTGTGCCGCCATTACAGTCTGAAACATGTGTCTAGTGACACCAGCTGCTGCGCTCTGTCGTGCAGGTGCATGTCGGCCAGGGGTCCTCCTACGAGCAGCACTGGCCATATGCCTGTGGCACACCTGCGGTCATTTCACTGACACCATGGTGTGATGACCCACCTTCCGTAGCCATCACACGTTCCTGTTCCAAGCTAACACACGGTAACTGTCTTTCCTCTATGGCCACTGGTGATGGGGTATGTGTTGGCATGAGAACTGTGTGCAGGGAAGAGGGGGATATAGGTGGGATGGCAACCAAAGGCACAGATTCAGCCCCTGACAACCCTGCCTATACCTCAAGCATATGTTCATCACTGCTAGAGTCTGTGGGGAAACTAACATCAGATGGACCACAGGAGGGCAACACACCTACATCACCTGTGAAGGAAAACAGACTCTTCATTACAATATAGACACAGACACACACAGACAACCATGCGTGTGATTTGACAGAAGGCCATGCATGTGATATGACAAGGCATGCAGCATGCATGTGATACAGCAGACGGCATGCAGCACGCATGTGATGCAGCAGACGACATGCAGCTCAGACTTTAACAGTGTTAGATTACATCCCTGGGATGCACACAACAGCAAGCATGTGTCATAGCAGAAGCCATGCATTTCACACAATCATGGTAGTAAGCATGCATCCCTGTGATACACCATGTGGTCCAGCACAGGTTAACAGTGCACATGGCTAATGTGAGGCATATGTCCTTGACATTAACATGTAGTATGACATGTAATCTGCTGATGTGTGCAGTGACATGTATACATGTTTGACACAATGGTGTCCTGACACATGTACAGCGGTGTAATGGTGTCACATTGCAGTGTTGTCTGTATGCCCTACAGATAGAATGCAGTTTTAGCAGATGTGTATGACCATTGAGGGTGGTATGAGGCGTCTATATTGCTATACAGTGTGAAGTACAGGCACAGTGCCATTGCATGGAATAATGAGGCGCCTCTATTGCTATACAGTGTGGAATACACATGCAGTGCATAGCCATGACTGCGTGCATACACAATACATACATATTGTGGATTGTGACCCACATCGCTGAGGTGTATACACACTAAACCATGCTGTCATGTGTGACAGGTCACCGGAAGACATACCGATTACACCCCTGCACAACTGCTAACATTTCTTAGCTGCCTGTCAACTGTGTCCACACATGGCAGACTGGTCAATACACCATGTTCCACATGACATTTATGTACCACACACACGAGGTGCATGGCTGACAGTGATGTCCAACAGCAGCAAGGGAAATGTACGGTATCTTTGGCCTGATGTGATGTCTGTGTATGTATGTGGAAGCTGTACAGGTGACTACTTTCATGCTGTGACACAGTCATGATGTGCAACACATCGTATGTGGTCGAATTAAGTGACACCACCACAAGCTGTGCACAGGCTGTTCCGATGTCCAGTGTTCCACATCTACTGTATAACCATTCAACAAAGGCTATAGTTGGACCATGTGTAGACCATGTGCAACAGGGTGTACACATACATCACATCTGCTGTGTGTTACTACATGTCTCTGGCCATCCTCCATGGCCATGTGTGAACATGTGTTGGGCAGATGTGTGTGATGGCAGTCTGTCACATGTCTGTGTTGTCCCATATGACATACACCCATAGATGTCGGATACTCCAGTGTCCACAGGGTTATACAGGCAAAGAGTTGTATGTTTGGTATGTGGGGTATGTTTTATGGGATAGTGTGACAATGTTGCAGCCGGACCACTACATGTCTGGGACATGTCAGCTGGCACATCACAATGTCTGCACTCATTGCAGGGGCACATTCCACAATGGTGAATCATGTGGGCTGCCCATATCCCAGCTCACTGTGTAGTACTGTTTGCGTATCCCACATGTGTTGTTCTGATGTATAGTACATATTCCTACATTGAACAAAGCCTCCACCATTGTATGGACAGCTGTCCACACATATAGCAATGACAGTTACTGTGGTTTCATGTTGTTGTTTCATTTGGTTTGTATATATTGCACATGGGTAGCCAGTGTGATTGATGAAAGCTGCGACCTGTATATCGTGACTGGACCATACATTGTGTACATGTGTTAACTGGCCACATGGCGAATGAATCTGTGCATTCACATGCCTGATACTGACAACTGTCTCACCTGCAATGGACTGCTGTCTCTGTGGCATGCCAGAGGTACCTGTATAGGGGTCACACAGCAGTTTGATCATTATCCATGACTGTATGACAGCTACAGGGTGCACTTTGCATGTTAGCACATTCACCAGTACAATAGCATATACTATGGAGTATGCACATGTGTGCATACACAGGGTAGCATACTATAGTATGCCGCATGTGTGTAAACATACCTTGCATATGATGTTACATTACATAGTGTACAGTGACACATGCGACTAAATGGGATATACTATTTAAATGTGCAGTAGTGACTTACCAGGCAACTCCAGGCTCTGTGGTTGGGAGACACCCACCTCCACGATGGCAGCTAGAGTTTGTGGATGCTGTTCTGATGGTGTTCCCAGGCTTGCCAGTAGCTCCTCGGTAGGTATGAGTGGGGGCTGGGTTGGTGGCCCACCACTTGTTCCACCTTGTTCCCTGGCGATTGCATTGGCACGCTGTTTCGCATATCGGATCAGGTCCATGCAGTGTCTGTGCACCAGCTGGTAGGTGCAGTTATGGCCACCCACATCACTAACCCTCCTGCGAATTTCCTGCCACAGGTCATCACGCTGCTGGGCATGCTGTGGCACATGGCTGAACAGTACCTCATAGTTATCCTGGAGGTATGGTATGAGGGCATCGTCCTCCAAGCGGCTGTATATCTAATAACCAAAACCTAATAGAATTGTACAAACCAACTCATCCCCCAGGTAAAAATCTCGTATCCTATGGTCTAGCACGTCTCTGGAACTCCCTACCTCCATCCATTCGTACTACTTTCAACCACTTTATATTCAAAAACTCTCTTCACTCTCATCTACTATCCCAGTGGGAATGCTCCTGCACCCATCCATTGTAATGTACACTGGCATTTTCTCTTTCCCCCTCCTTTCTGGGAACTTCCTTGTTACTGCCTCTTCTAACTCATACATTCACCCCTTGTACTTAAGCTAATTATAAAAAAATGTATTCTTTTGTTTCCTATTTGTTAGCTTCCTAAGATATAATGGCTTCTCCGTTTTTCTATTGAAATGTTTCCTTTTCTAGTCTGTATCATCTGTAATGTTCCTCACCAGTATGTACTACCTGAAATGTTATGCTCTAAGCTGTATAATTTGTAAATATTGTAATCTAATCTAAAACCTATTGCAACCTTGTTTCTGGAGCTTTTCTCCTCCCCAGGACTCCATTGAAAATGGGTTCATCTTGGCCCAATGGACTATCCTGGTAAACCAACTGCAAATAAAATAAAATAAAAAATATGCCGGCAGTCGTGATCGAGGCATTATCTGTAAGACATAATGATGGAGACAGGTCACAGCATCTCAGAGATGCACAGAGATACAGATGCACATTCATGTGTATTACATTTAGTACTTATGAACAATTGTCTTTGCAAATCGTCATGACACTCACACGACTGACATGTTTTTCACACACATGTAACACCCAATGGGGATTGGATATTATCACCATATACGTGTCACCTCATTACATTGCTCATACTCCATGTGAATGCTGTCTTGATGTGGGCATGTCTGTTTGCCTGTACTGGTGTTCTTACCTATCGGCACATGCCTGGATGTGTGCACATTAATGCTGTTGACCTTCATGCTGTGTATGTCACATATCACATACACTGCCTTCACGGACATGGGCAGTGACAATACAGACATGCGCACAGAAACCTTTACATTGCTCATACTCCATGTGAATGCTCTCTTGATGTGGGCATGTCTGTTTGCCTGTACTGGTGTTCTTATCTATCGGCACATGCCTGGATGTGTGCACATTAATGCTGTTGACCTTCATGCTGTGTATATGTCACATCACATACACTGCCTTCACGGACATGGGCAGTGACAATGCAGGCATGCGCACAGAAACCTTTACATGCATGTGTTTTGCTATATACATCTACACGGCACTGTACAACAGTTCATCATCCTGCCACATATCGCCTGTGTTGCACATGTGATACACATGTGATACACATGGGACAATGGCTAGCCGGATGGTATTCACAGGGTTGGTTATCAACTATAGCATGTACGGCTAAGATCATGTAGTAGTGTGTATGCCCTGAGCCATGTATGGGCATAGGATGTCAGGTTTTCTAGCTGTATCCGACAGCCATGTTCCCGCCGACAGGTGAATCAGTGCCACATTACTGATTCAGACAGTCACTGATGCATCTACCATGTGGTCATCGCACCATGTATGACAGAGATGACTTGTGCAGCTTTGCTGTACAGGGTTGCATGGTATGGCAGGAGTATGTCACATGTATGACACAGGGATCTGTCCAGCATGTGATGACCCTTGTACTAGGAAGGTGGCTGTCCATGACGTATGTCTTTCAGGTCAAGATATGTACGTGTAGCATGTCCAACATCACAGTGTTGCACATGTCTTTATGCAGGGTAGGCAGCATGCTGCATAGTGGAGATGTAGATTGTGACGGCTGGTGTCGCCCATCCAAGCATGGCCAATACCCCTTAAAGGTGATATGTGATCCGATATTGGTCACGTGAATGCTGAGTATGGCTGTCCAATGATCTCCATGCTCATGGATGGCACCCTGTCATGACTTGGGTTGCCTCTTATGACTACCTAATAGGCCTGGTGATGTCACTAGCTCAGGGAGGTAAACTGCACAGCACTATCCCATACACACAGTGTCCATAATGTTGACCGCTGCCGAGGTGGTAGTTAATGGGTACAGGGTTATTAACATAGCGGTGACAATGCATTAAGCAGCTGTCAGATTGTGCACATATGTCACGCACCTCACCCACAAAGCCCATGCTGTATGTTGTCCACAACACTGAGTCAGCTATTGCTCCTAGGTCATGGCCATTCACATTCTCACATATGCAGATGCCTCCCATTTGTCTGTGTGGTATGGGCTACAATGACAGGGGAGTACAAAACATTAACCCTGTTTACTGTAGCTGTCATTCGTGTGATATGCATGTCACTCAGAGACCTTTTGTAGTGTTGCTTCTGTGAACAGGCCACTGGTAGAGCACTCCTGTGACATACGAAGGTACATGTAGTATACTGAGTGTAGGTGGAACACAGTATGGGTAATGATGTCCTCTGACCTGTCACAGGTATGCTATGCAGTGTGAATTCATCGGTACTGTCATCTACATCTGTACTGCTAACAAACATATACGTTGATTAAGGTTCATAGGCTTTCAGACCATACTCAGCAGGGTAATAGTGCTGTGCCTCCCATTACGAGTGGCGTCTCCACTTTGTGGGTTGTGATAACTGTCAGTGTGATCCATTCCGTATTTTCACAGACTGCCATGAACCAATGTTTTACATGGCAGTGTATGTGTAGAGCAGACTGTTTTGCCATATGTGTATTATACGACCAGGGATTTGAACAGGTCACATGCAGCCAGAGTGTACCTTGTGCCATCATAGTTATGGTTACAGGGGCTCTGTCGTGTTCATGGATATGTGATTGTGCACCTATTGGGGGAGCAATGAGTTTATATTATCCAACACCCTGTCTGTATTGCTTATTCATGCTCAGCACTTGTTGGGAACATGCGCACACTTCATGAGCTACTAATTACTATATCACTCAATCCTACTAATTTCCTGCAGGTAAACACTGTTTGTCCTTACATTTCCAGCATGCTTACAGTACAACAGCTGTTGTACACACTTACATCACATATCTTGTGAGTAATTGTTGACTAGACAGGCATGTTCAAATGTCAGTTACCAGTGTTATTGCCTGTCTATATGATGAATGTGGGCAACATGAGGCAATATAGCAATCGTCTCATGTACACAGTCAATGCTCACCTCCTAACATATGACACTACAGCCTGTGGGAGATGCACATATGTAGCCATGCTGGAGGTAATGCTCTCTCCAACCCAGACTTACCCTGACAATCATGTGGGGATGTTAAACATTTGCAGCACACACCACTCATCACATAGTCTCAGTAGAGTAGAGCTCCACCACCACAGGCCACACATAGTAAGAGTACAACATTTGCGGAACCTCTCCATACTGCTCTATGTAGGCAACAGAGGCAGCCCCCATCACCAAACACAATTACTTATAGCCCACAAACTCATGTGTGCCCATCAACTACAGCCAATAGGGTGTTATTACATACCCAAGACACTAGTCATAGGTGACTCTGTAGGCGGTCACACTGATGTCCCACTCAGCAGGCCACACAAGGCGATAGTCACGGTCATCTGGCTGTTGGGTAACAGGATCCACAACATAACCTATGCACTCAGGTCACTCCTCAACAGGTACAATATGACTGTCATTCTCCACGTTAGTGTGAATGCTCTGAGATGTAACTTCCTGGACTACATGTACAGGGACATGCAATAGCTCTCAGATCTTGTAGCCCAGGCAGGTATCGCCCAAGCCCTGAGAAGCATTCTGCATTAGTCCAGACGGATGACACAGTAGAACAACAGAATTATTCACTTCAACAGTTGCCTATGCTTCTGGTGTCATTCCAAGGGTATCCAGTATCTGTCTGCTTTGAATGTCATGGTCGACAAACCACAATGCTTTGGCACAGATGGCCTGCACCTGTCAGCACTGGGATTATGGGTAACATCTAAGGCTCTTGCTGCTCCTATGCTGCCTGTTTTAGACACATTTCAGAAACACATTCACCACCAGAACAGGTACAGGCAAGCAAAACCTGAGGGTATTGTTACTCAATGCTTGACATCTTCATCTCAAACGCACTCATCCGAGGCACTCATAATGGGCCACTTCGATGTCTCTGCAGTAACTGTGACCTGCTTCTAGACTCCGGAGAGCACCCCTGCACTGACAGGCTATTACACAGACCACACCTTTCAGTCATGTAACAAGGACCGGAACACACACGGCGGAGGTGTGTCCATATTTCACAGGGATTTACACCTCCATGCTGGTTGCATAGCACGATGCATCAGAGGCAATCAAAGTGCATGTAACTGTGGTCAGAACTGCTATACAAATTGTAGCTTGCTACAGATTGCACACCATACCCCACGGTTAACAGCCCTCATTTCTTGGTGTACTGGAAAGTAGGGCTCAACCAGGAACTACTGATGTGACACTGACACTATCCCACACCTAACTGTGATACCTACTCATGTACCGACACATTAGGCCAACACTTTCGTGGATTAATAATAAACTCCATTCATCTGGATCAACCTATACACACCACCACCAAGGCCAACAATATCCTAGACCTGGACATTGCCAACATGTGTGACTGGTGTTACACACCTGGGGTTGTCCCCTCATTGGTCAGTTCCGAATGTATGCTAATCACCCTTGTTATCCACATCTCGGCACCACACCCTTCACGGAAAACACAGTACAATATTTCTACAAAGCCAACTTCATGCTTTGTATGACTGAAGTAGTAAACGCCATGGCACCCGTGCAGATGGACAATATAGTTACAAATGCAGAAACATTCCCAACTGCACTTCATTAGCACTTACACAACTGCATGGATCATGCTATCCCAAACAGAGCCATGACAGTACCCACCACATAACGGACGCCACTCTGGGGGTCGACTGCCATGGACATACTGCGCGACAGAAGGAGACAGTTGCAATGTAGGGTACACTCCCATGGGTGGGGTAGCTCCCTGGTCAGCCTCAGTAGGATTCTGGGATCCCTTCTTACATCCTCCAACGCTAGCTACATAAACGTTACTGCGACACATTCACAGGACTACCACTAAGCGTTATGGAGGTATGTCACTACTCTCGATGGCAATACCCACATCTGCTCTGACATACAACAGGCAGAAACATTACAGAACTGACTGATATTGGCAACAACCTAGCGCTAACTTTACACCCCTCTCACACCCTAAAGGGCCCAAATCTATACAGGATCAATGCAGAGTCCCTGCGGTCACAACTACGCAGTTCAGACCTACTCTCTCTAAAGCCTGAAACACACACTCCATGTGACCATCCAACATCCCAGGCTGTGATTTACACAAACCTCAGAACGACATGGCTCCCCACTTGGGCACCAGATTCACTAATAGCCTTGTATCAGGTATTGTGGACCCTGAATGGCACACAGAAACAGTTATCACACTCCATAGAGGTGGCGCCACAATGGACCAGAGGAACTATTGCCCTATACGCCTGACTAGACTGTTCTGCAAGGCTATGGAGAACATCATCATGGAAGTCATTCACAGAGACATTGTTGGCCTCCAAACCTTTGATACCACCCAGGTTGGATTTGTTAGGGCCACACAATGGCTCCTACACCTGGTGGAGTCCTTTGAGACCGCCACCAAGGTAGTAGATGATTGTAAGGAGGTCCACACAGCCTACCTTATCCTGTCATTGGCTTTCAACACCGTTCACCATTCTGGTATTGTCAATATACACATCCACCTGCACAGCGACCCATACGTCTTGAGATGTTATGCAAAGTGGCTCACGGACAGAACACATGAGGGGAGGGTAGCATACCGCAGTTCCTACTGTACATCAGTTACAATTGGCATACCCCATTTCTCGGTCATAGGAACCCTCATGTTCATTATATGCTTCCCTGAGGTACAGTCTAACACAGAAAAACTTTCCCTGAATAGGTTTCCAGACGACTGCAAACTAGGGGCCTTGATTGATTCACCAGCTAATACACACACTCTCCATATGGATATCACTGTGACGGATACCTGGTGTCGGTAACATGGCCTCAAGCAGCATGCCAGAAGGTGCATAGACATCCCCTTTGGATTACAACAATCACCCAGTGACTATCACATAGGTGGTTGTTCCCTACATACATAAGACATTATAAGGGATCTTAGTACACACGTAGATGGCACCCACTCCTTTGGTAACCTTATTGCCAAGGGGGCGTGGATATCCTTCTACATGGCCACCCTAATCTGTAATGGGTTTGTAGCTGGAACAAAGGCTGCCATTGTACCTCTGTTCTCCAGACTTATGAAACACGTTCAAGGGTACAACACCCCATTTGGGGTGTACCTTACGGGACAGCAGTGGCTTTAAATACCACAACATTAACGCACCAACAGTATTACTCGCCTCCAAAGATGACATATGCAGCACAGCTACTGAACCCCCAGCTGTAGTCATTTGCATACTGTATACTCAGAGGTGACCTCTGCTGAAAATACAAGGCCCGTGTCCACACCAATATTGATGGATATGCTCCACATAAGCAACATAAGCAAAAGCCACTGAGAGCAACATGCTCTGGGATATGTACCCAAACGCAACGATGAGTAGCACGTGCTGGAGGGATACATTCCTGAAACAGACTTGCACCATGCTTTGGAACATGATTCCTATGTACATCAGGCAGGGACCCTCACTAGCACTCTTCATGAGATACCTGGATGGGTGGATGGGGAACAGACATGTATGCCAGGGATCACTGCAGTGGCTATACTGTACACAGGTGCAGGAAACAAATGGCTCTGCTGTTCACAGGCACAGGACACTAACCTAGGGAGGTGCCGCCAGTGAAAACACTGTGTTAGGGCTTACAAATGGACTTGGCCAGACAGCATAGTACCTAACTATGAACCTATGAAGCTATTACATGTCCTTTGTGCATGGATAATTGAGTAGCTCTTCCATTTCAATTAGCTATTATGCTGTTACACTGTTTGGTGACTACAAGACATATGTATCCTGTTATTGTGCATTGTACATTCCAATACACATACCTTATGTTTGCATAATATAACAGTCATGCTATGTAAAATATTTGACATCTACCTACAATACTGTACTTTTCACATTTTTGAAACCATATCCCACAATGCAAAGCATATTTGCACAGCAGGACCACCTTAGGCATGTTATTCTCATTATACACCCATACATATGCCTACTGTTACAGTATATCAACATAAACTATCCCCTGTTATGGCACGTACTTGATGGACAAATCCTACCACCGACAGCGGCTGGAGTGGAATTGTTATGTTTAAAGCTCTTATGTAGCATCCCTTGTGGTGTATGAGGTGTTTACCTTGTGGCCCACAGCCGTACACACAATTTCTACAAGCGTTACTATGCTCAATAAGATATCACTACATAATACCTTTTCCCACTGTCTGCATTGCGTACACTTTCATTAATACAGAACAGGCACTACATACACTAACATACTGAGTGTTCTACATACCTTCTTAGTGGTCCGAGTATACGACAATATCTGTGTTACTCCTTTGCTCTTTAAACGATTTAGTGGTATGAGCATACGGTTTGAATGTATGGCAAGCCATCGTTTTATACGTGGATACCTGTAACATGTGGTATCCTGCCACCAATTGGTGTTCCGGAGTAAATTATTACATGCACATCAGCTGTGCAGCTACTCCATTGGCCAGTTACACTGCAACAGTGGGGTATAACTGAATACTCCATTTGGGCGTTGTCCTTTTGCCCTACCTTCGAGGGAGACGGTCTGGATGTATTTTATTGTGATGAATTGCAACAGCTATATGGAGAGACATAGATACTTTGAATTCATGTCCCCCATGGATTGTGTGTGACGGCTAGAGTAAATAGTTCTACATGTGAGTGTAGCTGTTATCGCAACCATCTGATACATGACTACTGCAAACAACACCTGTAACATCGGCGTCTGTTCCATTGTACAACAGCAACAATTTCACATGGCGCCATTACAAGTCTCTCTCTCACAAGGTATGTTAACACTTCTGCAGATGTCATTGAGTGAGTGGATGTTTGTGATATTACAGTCTGTATTGCAATTGTTTCGAGTGTGGTGGAGATGTAGATGGGTGCACATAGCAGATAAAGGTTTGTGGGGACTGCATTTATACATATTCCATATGTGTGTGGGGGCCCCTTCCCTAATTGAAGACCTGTCATTTAGTAGACTAATAATATGGTTATTGTAGGCTTATTCATTAAATCATTGTTAACTGGTTCCTATATAGCATGCAGGTGATGTTGATCCTTCAATCCCTCCGAAACACATCGATATGTACTGAACTGTTGCTACATGAACGCTGTCTTGTGTATTTCTGTCACAGATATTTGCAGTCATTGCAGTTGTGTTGGTGACTCAAACTCTTTGGCTTGGTTTGCCACCTTTTCAAATGGCCATAGTGGGACATTTGTAGGGCACACATCAGGGTTTAGAGGCCGACACATACCCACTGTCAGTACAAAGG
The DNA here is from genome assembly GCF_019279795.1 of Protopterus annectens. Lineage (NCBI taxonomy): Eukaryota > Metazoa > Chordata > Ceratodontiformes > Protopteridae > Protopterus > Protopterus annectens. The sequence goes on along the minus strand of NC_056747.1, from coordinate 160,786,023 downwards.
ATAGAACTTACTTTTGCCCTAAATAAAACCTTATTCTTGTAGCACTTTAGTTGCTTATTATGTTTCTTGTACAATTTACGTATTTGAGAGAGAGAAATAACTATTTAATGCAACTATTACTTAATATATAGGACATCATCATGTCCTACAATCTCGGTACATTTGCCCTTTCTAATATTTGTTGTCAGGACACAACTGGCCAAAGAGGGACTGTCCCTCTCAAAGTGGGACAGGTGTAAACCATATGCCTAAGGCTGGCTATGACCACAACTACTGTAATAATCTACCTTCGAGTTAGCATGAACAGACCCACGATGCAAACGCACACACATTACAGTCCCACGGAAACACACCGCACTCTCAACATGCACTTACACACACTACAGCAATTGGAACCACACTTGAACACAGTACCTACCTGGACCGCTGCACCGGCAGCAATAACTGAATGTCCCTTAACATCGTGATAATATTACTCGTGGTTATAGTGTTCCGGTACTGTGGTCTTTCGGTCTTTAAGCCTCGTGATTATGCGTGTCGCTATGTAAAGCATTCGGTAGTTGGCAGTATCCTATTTATTTGCACCTCCATGGTTGTGTACAAGTCGTTAACCTGTCTATATATTCGCAGATATATGTATTTCCATATATATCGACATACATCTCTCTATCACCCTTTCTATCCCTATTTTATATATAGATATATATATATATATATATATATATATATATATATATATATATATATAGAGAGAGAGAGAGTGTGTATGCACCTTTCGTTGGGTATATGGCAGTGTATTCTGTTTGCTGAACTCCGCCCTTTTGTGTTTTAACCTGTCACAATACACACCTGCCGTTGGTCCATCTCGGGTAGCTTAGTGGTAGGTGATTGTGTACATGGTTGCGTGTTCTACTCCTGCCAGTGGTCGTTTTACCTCTCAGAGTAGGCACTGTTAGTACAAGGGTGAATAATGCTGGTTTCACCTGTTCTGGACATCTTTGACCGTGATCTGCACGGAATTCGGCAAAGCTTAGACCTGTTTTGCACATATCCGTGTAGTCATGTTTAAACTATGCTTACCATCACCTGCCGCCGCAAAAACCCGCTAACATGTGCTTACACGTGCTCTAATGACCTACATCCAACATCCATTATTCGTGCCATCGGGATTACGTAATGGACCTTGCAGGATGTGGAACCGGGTACATACATGACACAGTCAGTGGCGTTACCACTTTATTTGGCGTTTGTACAGGTGTTAATGGTGTTTTGTATGTGGACTGTACTACGGCTGTTCCTCCATACTGCAGTGAAATGTGTAACTCAGTTTACATATGGATGATACCAATTCATGGTATGTCCAAGTGATGTTTAATGGATGTGCTCCAGCATTGGGAATCTATGTCAGTGAGCCACACACTGTAATGTGCTACACCTTGACACAACCATGACTGGAGAATGCTGGGGTGGCAGATACCTGTCATGGGTACTCCCCATGCTTTGGCACTACATCCCTAATTACATTATATGGAGGCCCTCATTAACACACCGGGGAATCCATGCAGAGTAGGTGGGGAACAGTGGTTACACATGTGGATCCCGCAATTGGCTCTGCTCCACAGAGGGACAGTTGATTAATCGATGGGGTGGCGATAGACACATTTTTCCTAGGCTGCTGAATGGCCTCTGACAATCGGGCATGTACCTACCGATGTACGTAGGAACCTATACATACAGTATCAACATATGCTGTTAGCTTCGTTTACTGTTCAGGTGTTGACTTTCCTTGTTCCAATAGCTGTTGTGTGTGCAATAGTTGAGGGCTGCCTATGTAGGATTCACAGAGTAGGCCACCTATACATTACAATTTGCAGGTGGTCGTGTGTGTGCGCCATCCGTTTTACTGTGTGTGCAGGTGGAGAAGTGTGTCAGTCCGTAGGAGCCTACACTGTCAGTGTATGTGCTATATGTTCCCTCCTTGCCAAGGCGTGGGCATATTGGGCACGCCTCCATCTGCCTACTGGGGCTGGCACAGATTGTTCGTGGTCTGAATCCCTCTGTGCTTGTGATGGCCTTGGCAATTGCAGTGGGCTGTGAGGGCCTTCACCATTATGTCCCTGCTGCAGCTGTTTCTGCAGGATCGTATGTAGCATGGCACATACTATGAAGATGTGGGCACACATGCCTGGAGAGTACTGCAAGGCTCCACCAGATATGTCCAAGCAACGGAACCGTGATTTTAGCATCCCAAACACATGCTCTATGATGATTCTGGTTTGTGCGTGTGCCTCATTATGGCGTTCTTGCATGGATGTGTGCGCATTTCTGATGGGAGTCATCATCCATGGCTCCAGTGCATAGCCAGCATCCCCCACAAGGTGGCCATATGGGATGTCCCCCCTGACAAATACCTGATAGAGCTGTGAGGCATGCCAGATGTGGGAGTCGTGGTAGCTTCCAGGGCTGCCAGCACACACATCCGTGATAATGCCCTGGGCATTGCACACAATCTGGCAGTTGATGGAGTGGTATCCCTTGCGGTTTATGTAGCGCCTACCATGGTCTCCGGGTGGTGACTTGATATGTATGTGCGTGCAGTCTATTGCACCCAGTACCTCCGAGTAGTGTGCCACATGGTGGAAGAGACGCATATTGCTGACCAACTCCTCCTTAGTTCGGGGGAAATATTTATGCTCACTGGCATATGTGGTAGCATGGCATCCAGGAACTGGTGGAGTACCCTGGATGCTGACGCCTGTGAGATCCCCATGATATCTCCAGTTGGCCTTTGAAAGGCACCTGTGGCTAGTATTCTCAAGCTTACACATACCTTCGTGTCCACTGGGATGGGTTCCCCTCTGTTGTTTCTGGATCTCGGGCGTGGCCTGCACAGCTCAACTATTTGATGTATGATGTCCCTCTCCACCCTGTAACGCTCTACTATCTCCAGATCATGTAGCCCCTGGTAGGTTACCCTTGGTCTGAACACTCTTCTCCTCCTCTGGGGCCTGAGGTGGTTGTCAGCGTCATCCTCCACAACACCTTCAGTCTCCAACACATGCTGATGAATCACAGCTATGGCAGCTCCCAACATGTACATTGTAAAAGGTTTCCCTGTCTGTTTACACCGATGGTGCAGTGTTTGGGTATACACAAGTGTGTGTGAGGTGCCTTCACACTTTATACTATTGTGCTTTGAACACTGATGATGTCATAGGGTGTGTATGTACATTCGGAGCTGCAGGGTATCTTGTGTTTTACCACAGATACTGCTATTGTGCTGCCTTTGGTGTTGAATTACATTTAGCTGCCGTGGATTACCTCTTGCCCTTGCCTCAACTTTTCTTAACGATTCCCCTCCCATTGTCTGGCATGCATCCAGCAGCCTGCTTTCTTGTTTTGTACTTTCCCGAACCAGGATTGTCTTGCGAAATGTGTTCTATTGCTGTTCTACTGCAGGTTTACTTTGCTCGGCGGTTACAGATCTCTTTTCTTTGCAATCTGACACCTCCCCTGTCCTGTTCTGCAGGTTGCTGCTAGCAGCCTTGTTAGCTGGCGTCAGTTGCCCACTGTGAGTTAATAGGTGTTAATTGCTCAGTTGTACTCCAATTAACCTACTACGGCATTTCCTTATTGTCTTCCCCTATACTTCCTTTTTGGTCTGTGGTGCGTGGCGCGCGAGTCCGCTTACCAGGTTCCGGGCACGTTTTCATCCTTGTACACATGCGCTTTCGGGCACCATGTGTGCTCTCAGCTGAGCAAAGCTATACCTACATCCACGCCCCTGTCCTGCAGCTTTGCTTAGCAACGGGCAGCTCGGATTTGCATTGCTCCAATGTGCTTACAGCTGCAGTGGCACAACCCACTGCTGATATCATGTATTCCTCCAGACCACTCCTCGGTGTTGTAGCTCTGCACCGTATTGTACATCCTTAGGCTGGCGGAACGTTTGCAATTCACTATTACTTGCCTCATTTGCATGGCATTGACTACTAATTCATAGTTACCGTACTGAACACTGTCACAGGCCCTTAGCAACCCTTACAGCTTGGTTGTGGTGTAGCATGCATACCATTGACTATTATGGTGAAGTCATGATTTGTGTTACATTGCTATTTTATGACATTTGTATATATTTTCCTTGTGTTCCCATTTGCGCACACATGCCCTACCATTGTACTTTGCGTTACTGTGGCCATGACATTAAATGTTATTTTTTCTGTGTTGTGCATCTTTTCTTATGCCATTGGCTGTATATTTAGCCATTGGAATATGTTAACTTTGTAATACATGTGTCTGGTCCTCTTCCAAGGCTCCAATGTTCTGTTTGTCAACATGTAAACCATTTTTTTTTGGTTTACATTTTTGTAGGCTTATGCTACGCCACTTAATGAATCGCTATGTACCTTCATTTGCATGCTGCAGTACTGCGCCTGGGGTGATTTGCATACCTATGCCGGGAGCTGCGCAGATCTGGCGTATGCTGGTAGTGCACGTGGAATTGGATCGTACCTGAATCGCTCAGCGGCCATATTTGGCATTATACCACCTATGCTACGCCTGGCGCAAGCTTCATGAATCGCGGGGTTCCTCTATTGTACATTTCTTATTTGTACTTGTTGGAGCTTTTCTCCCTGGGCCTCTGATGAAAAAGGACCCATGTCCAGTCAGAATTTCCTGGTAAACAAATTGTAATAAATAAAAAATGCACTTTCCCAATTCTCTGTAAAACCTTTTTGGGGCATCAATAAATTGCTTGTTTTGTAGTTTTCCTTTATATTTATTTGTCTCTTTTTTTAATTTTTTTGCCTGTGCTGAAATTTTATTTGCGATAGTGCATGATAGATCTTGGTTTGTTCTAATACTGCACATTGATTTTATCACATCTATCTGTCTTAGTATTTTTATTGATCTGTTCCCTCTTCTATAGTCTTCTAATAGTGATACATCTTATCTTAATTGCTTTATAGTTTTCTCTATTCGATACTTCCATGATGATATTCGATTTTTCCTTTACTACCCTGTGTTCTTGTGGTAGAATTTTTATCATTTATTTATGTATTTATTTATATTTGTTAACTGGGTAGTGTCCAACTGGGCAAGAAGCCCATTTTCAGCAGAGACCCGGGGAGAAACTCTCCAGAACCGTGCAATCAGTTAACACTTACAAACAAAATTCAACTAAGTTAAAAAATAAGATAGAACAAATCATAAAAAGAAAATGAACTAAAAACATGATTAAAAAAAAAAAAAAAAAAATATATATATATATATATATATATATATATACACACACACACACACACACACACATATATATAGGAGAAATGGTCATTAAGACACACATTAATAAAATATAAATGTACAAGCTCTAGCAGAGAAAGAGCTGTGTCCTTCAGGAAAACAGCAAGGGTTTAAAGCATTAGTTGCTTAAAACAGAAAATGGTGCAAGAGAAAGAAGGATGTGAAATAATTTGAAACAGCCAACTAGCCAGGCGCATAACAGGGGCAGAGCCATTTGCTATTGAGATGAACTCTTAGGATTTCTTTTAAATGAGGATAAGTTGAGGTTGTTTTGGATGTGCTGAGGAAGAGTTATTAATGTCGCTGCGCAGTAATATATCCTGTTTACTTCTGTTATATCACATGGATCTCAGTGGACAGTCCTAATTACTGTGTTCATTTATTTTATCAAACTTCTGACTTTTTGGGTTTTATTGACCTTCTGCAGTCTATTTCTTTCATTGATCTTAATCTGTCTGTTAAATCAAGCAACTCTTCTCTTAGCTCATTTTCTTCCAAACTGAGGGCACATGCCTTATTTTCAATTTCCTGTGGGCATTCTGTAGAAAGTTCTATAGCATCTTCCTGTGGCATATTCTCTTCAGTTTCATCTTATGCTATCTGTTGCTCTGTCATATGGGAACTCACTGGCTTATCACTCTTCAACATTGACTGCATCAGAGTTTCCAGTTTCCTGTTCCTTCTCTTGCTGTCTAGATTCAAGCATTTCCTGTGGAAGGCTCCAAACTATATTCATATGACACCTGATCAGTTGCTTCCTGTACCATTGGTTTCCCCTTAATTTGGATGTCCATTGCTCTATCCTGTTCTGGTGCTTTCTTAATTAGATTTTCTGCACTGAATCCTTCACTTCACAGGTACTCCATAACCTCAGTTTCTGTTTCTTTAATTTCACCATTACTAATCTCCTTTTCTACTTTTCCTCTGTCTTATTTTTTGCATTGTAAAGGTTTCCATGTCCAGATTCCTTAGCCTGTGTTTCTCTTCAAATATATTGTGTGTGCTCTTTTTGTATTGGTTAGTTTTGCTTTCTCCTTTGCATAAATATTACACCGTATACAATCTTTTTCTTTCCCATATCCATATTTCTTCTTCAGATGTCTTCTGATCTTCTTGCTTCTCCTTACTTTGGGGAATCACTCCACCATGTTGTGATGTAACCTGTGTTAGACCTTCTACAGCAAATCCTTCACTTCGAAGGCACTCCATAACTTCAACTTATTTTTTTTTTTAACTACTTTACTTACTGGGAATAGTATTGTTTCTGTTCTCCTTTTTTTATATAACTACTGAGTACTTTATTGGGTAAACAAGATCTGAGGTAATGGAGAAATGCATGCTGGGAAGGTAGAATGCCCAAGAGCTTACAGCAGAGTAGACGTTTCTGCAGTTACCTCCCACTGTGCCTATAGGGGTCAAATATTGCTTGTTCATGTTTGCATTAATAATTCCAACACCATGCTTACATACAAGGTATCAGAATATTTTATCTTGAAGTATATATGATTTCAAACACAATTGTATTAATATTTCACCTCTGTCAATGAGTATTAGAACTGTAAGGCGATAATTTCATTTTTAAAGGCTCAAGCCATACCCACTAGAAGTTAAAGGAACACACTCAAAACAGTTGTACTGGAGGGAATGAGAAAATTAAGGCTTCTGTTTTTCTCCTTCAATGTTTAGTGCATTTTAATCACCTCTAAGAATTATCTCTAAATTACTAGAAGCAATCTGTTTTAGTAAAGCTGAAGCTTGAACTGCTTTTTGCTGAACAGCTGCAGGATTCTTTCCAGTGTTTTTTCTTCACCTTTTGTGACTGATTTTCTTTCTGGTTCCCTAAATTTATTCTTTGCTTGTTTCCAGACAGTGTACTTACTAGCCAGTAACTGAATTTTACTCAAGCTGACAATATCACTGGCTGATGTACTTTGTGTTTCACTGTTGCAGTCATTACATTTGGGTAATCTGCTGGCAGGTTGCCCTCAGTCAGCCTGATTAACAAAGTCTTGGGTCCTGCATCAGTTGCTGTCCTTTCTTCTGTGACATCAGGTCGTCAGGGGTATAAAACACGCAGCCGACGCCATTACATCAGTCTTTCTTGCCATGCGGTGCCCGAAGCAGAAGCAGTTCGCAAGTGCCGGTCGGCCGACTCCTGAAATTTTCGTTTTCGAGTTTCAAAACCGAAGTCTTCAACTGAAAGCTAAGTATCCCGTTGGGGAAACTTTTTCTTGCTCCTTACCAATGTCAGTAAAAGTTAATAATTGTATTACTTGTGGAAAGCAAATATCTCATAAGGATTTTCATTTGTACTGTATTCCTTGCCTAGGCCCTGACCACAACGTGCCTTGCTGTCGGTTTTGTGCTAAATTTAATCAACGCACTATTAAATGTCTGTATATTTTTGCTTCTACATATTTTGGCTCGAGGTTTAACTATCCAGAAATGTTGTCGGTTAGCTTTCTCACTGCCAGAATACCTAAGAAATGCAAAGAAAAAGACAGAGACAGACTGTCGAGGTCCAAAACCAACGACGAAGCTTCTCCTAAGCCAGTCGCCGGTACTCGGTGAGGTGCTTTCGCAGCCCCTGATACCTTTCACTTTTGATTCGCAGGCCTCTACTGAGACCCATTCAGAGTCCAGTATGCCGCGAGATACTTTAAGTATTGAACCTGCGGATGTCTCTACCCTAGATGGGTCCGGAGCCTCTGAGCAAGCACCGGCTTCTGAGGGTGTTTTCAGGCCTAGAGATTTGTATATTAAACTGCCATCTTCAAAACTAAGGCCAAAACCTACTTCTATGTCTAAAAAAACAATGCTTGGGCCACGTGTTCAGGCCCCAATGCCTAAAAAACAATTAATCAAAATGGCTGACTAATTACCTTGATCAGGGGTACCCATCCCCCTCTTGCTAAGAGGCCTAGGCAAGGCAGTGACTATGAATCTTCAGATCAGGTTTCTATTTCTTCTGATTCCTCTTCTGATCAGGAATTATCTATTCCCACTTATGAGGACTCCGATGCAGAAGAGTCCATCCCTTCTGCTTCTCCTCCTGAGGATTTTTCTTTTGGAGAAACTATGCATACCTTAAGGGAACACTTTCACTGGGAGAGTCAGGATTTCTCAGAATCTAAAAAGTGACTTGGGGATTTCCTCCTTCTTCCTCAGCATAGGTCTTTGGCTATGCCTCCTGTTGTAGACATAGTTGATGATGTTTTCTTGAGTCCAGTATGGCTCCTGATTCCCTGCCTCTGGCTCCTAGTAAGCCAGACAGATATTACAGGGTTCCTGACTCCCACAAATTCCTCTTTAAAAACCCTACTGCTGACCCTGAAACCATTTCTCAGGGTCCCACGGGCGTTAAGGCTTCTACTGCTGAAAATGCTACCCCTTCTGATAGAAATTCCAGGGGGCTGGATAGATGGGGTAAGAAGGTTTACACGTCTGCAACCTTGGCAACCAGAGCTTTAAACGGTCAATTTCATATGCTTAAATATTAACAGCATGTCATGGGTTTACTTAAACAGAAAATTATGTTGATTTCTGAATGTGTGGAAAATAGAGTTGCAGGATTTATTACATTCAGCTGAACAAGTTGGTAAACATACTTTGCAATGTGGTTCTGATTCCTTGGAGGCCTCTTGCAGGGCTGCTTTAACTGGATCTGTGATAAGAAGGCATGCTTGGCTCAAGGAGGAAAATCTGCCTGACCATGTTAAAGCAAAATTGTTGGATGCTCCTTTACAACAGGACAGTCTATTTGGTAATAAGGCAGAATAAATTTTGAAAAAGATGGAAGATAAAGCTAAATCTATGCAAACTGTAAAAGATTTCCTACAAGTGCAGCCACCCAGGCGCAGTAGGCACTGGCCTACTAAGAACTGGTCCTTTCCAGTACCCACCAGAGCCACTCGGGTCAAACCCAGACATTCCAAAGGCTCCAGGTTTCATTCACAAGGAACTTATAGAACAAAGCAATGGGGTGCCTCCATCTCCAAACGTGGAAGTAACAAGGCACCATCCTACATTAAACAGTCTGTGACTTTCCACTGCAGTCACCAAGCACTTATCTTTTGGCCACCCCTTTAGGGGGAAAACTGACACTTCATGCACAAAACTGTTAACTGATTACCCAGGACAAATGGGTTTTAAATATAGTATCCCAGGGATACAGATTTTATTTCCACACGTTGCCAATCCCAAACGGATGACCAGATCTGCCTCCACATCAGTGGGCAGAGGTCCTGAAACAAGTTATGTCCCTCATGAGTATGAGGGCTGTTCAGCCAGTACCAGAAAAGGAAAAGGGACAAGGTTTTTATTCAATACTTTTCCTGGTACCCAGAAAAGACAAATCATGGCATCCAATTCTGGACTTATCCATTCTAAATACATTTCTGGACATTCCAAAATTCAAGATGCTAACTCTCCAATAGTTACTACCTATGCTAGGCAAGGATGCCTGGTTGGTAACTCTAGACCTAAAAGAGGCTTACCTGCATATCCCAATCAGGGGATCTTGCAGAAGATACCTCCGCTTCAAAGCAGCCTATTTGCATTACCAGTTCTCTGCACTGCCCTTTGGCTTAACTTGCGCCCAGGGTCTTCACAAGGTGCCTGGCACCAGTAGTTGCATTTTGCAGGCAAAGAAATATTCAAATGTATCCATACCTGGACAATTGTCTAATTCAGGCAGAAAACAAGGACACTCTTCTAAAACATATGGCGTTTGTAAAAAGACTTCTAACTTGTCTAGGGTACACCATAAACGAAAATAAATCACAACTCGTACCCTCTCAAATAATTACATTCCTGGGTGCAAGCTTTAATACAACTTCCCAGATGACTTACCTTATGCCAGAAAAACAAATTCAATTGATGATTTACTTCAAACAGGTGGCCACAAAAACACAGCTATCTGCAAGACAAATTCTGCAGGCCTTGAGGTTCATGGCCTCCTGCATTCTAATAATTCCATATGCAAGACTGCATATGAGGAAACTTCAGTGGTACCTAAAAAGCTTATGGAGTCAACATTGTCACAGCCTGGAAACAATGATTCCTATCATTCCTTGTCTGCAGCTAGAGTTCCTGTGGTGGGCAGAGACCAGCCACCAAAACAAGGGACTGTCATTCATTCCACCCCCTGCCGCCCAAACCCTGACTACAGATGCATCAGATGCTTTCAGGGCCAATGGAGCCCAAATCAAATGCACCTACATATCAACCAGAAAGAGATGCTAGCTGTACAGAATGCTCTGACAGCCTTCAAGGACTGTCTTCATCCAGGACAACACCACAGTCATGTGGTACATAAACAAGCAGGGGGGTACCCATTCCTACCCCCTTTGCAGACTATCCTTGGGATTGTGGAGCACAGCCTTGACTTTTGAAATACATCTACAAGCTCAGTTCCTGCCAGGAAAGCAAAATACTCTGGCAGATGAACTAAGAAGAAATCTTATGGACCCATACAAATGGAAACTGGATCCACAAATCTTCAGCATGTTGACACGCAAATGGGGGAGCCCGGACATAGATCTTTTTGTCTCACCCCAAAACTATCAGTTGGACAAATTCTGCACAAGAATTCATCACAAAAAAGCTTGGAAAGTGGATGCTCTATCCTTCAGCTGGAAAAGCCTATCAGTCTATGCCTTTCCCCCCTCTGCCTCTGCTCTCCAAGGTCTTACTAAGTCAGACAGGAAAAAACAAAAATGATTCTGATTGCTCCAGACTGGCCTCGCCAACACTGGTATCCGCTCCTCTGCAATATGTTGCACCTTCCTCCGTGGTACCTGCCTCAGACACCTTACCTACTGTCTCAGCAGAACTATCAAATTCTGCACACTCTGCTCCAAACTCTGAATCTTGCAGCATGGCTAATCAACTAATTTCACCAGTTACATCTCTCAGCAAACCTGTGATGGATGTCATTTTGGAGGCTAGAAGGCCTAGTACTAAGAAATCTTATGCTGACAAATGGAAAGGATTCTGTGCCTGGAACCAAGCACAAGGAATAAGCACAGCAATGCCCAATATTCCTCAAATTCGGCAATACTTAACTGAGATGCTTCACAAGGGCCTATCTTTTTCTTCCATAAAAATCCATGCCTGTGCCATTTCAGCTCATTGCAACACAGAGCCTCCCCTCTTTTCTCATCCTCTGCTAAAGCAGTACCTCAGAGGGGCCAAAATTTTAAGACCTCCTAGGAGAGCACCAACTCCTGTATGGGACCTCGATTTTGTTTTGGAAAAACTCACTCTACCTCTTTTTGAGCCAGCTGCTACTGCAGACCTAAAATTTCTCTCTTGGAAAACAGCTTTTGTTTTAGCAGTCACTTCAGCTAGAAGAAGTTCAGAACTATAGGCTCTTATGGCAGTGGAGCCTTTTATTATTTTTTACCCGGACAGGGTGGTTCTCAGGACCAATCCATCCTTTATGCCTAAAGTGGTATCTAGTGTGGCCCTCAATCAGGCCATTCATCTGCCAACTTTCTTCCCAAATCCACAGAACAAGGGTGAACGGATTCTGCATTCATTGCATGTACACAGACAACTAAGATTCTACTTAAACAGGACAAAATCTCTAAGAAAATCTGAACAATTACTGGTGGCATTTGCTGCAGGGAAAGAGGGAAAGGTTATTTCAAAGCAGATTATCTCAAAATGGATAAGCCATTGTATTTGTTTCTGCTATATGCACCATGGTAAACCTGTCCCCAAGGGGATCAGATCTCATTCCACCAGGGCTGCATCTACTTCTGCAGCCTTTCTCAGAGGGGTTCCTACCAGAGACATTCTAGAAGCTGCTACCTGGAGCTCAGTTCATACGTTCACCAAACATTACCATTTACCTCTCTTCTCTAAATCCAGATCAGGCTCTGCCACTGCTGTCCTGCAGGGCCTTATAGCTGCTCCTAAGGCTGTATAAATCCATCCTCCCAACCATAGCTTTGGAATTCTACCCAAATGTAATGACTGCAACAGTGAAACATGAAGAACATAGTACAGTTGTGTACACTTACCATAAATGTAGATGTTCGAGTGTATTCACTGTTAGAGTCCTGGTTACCCACCCTCCAGCCCCCTGTTTTTCTCTTACTATACCTCTCCTTTCTTTTACTATGCTCAAAAGCCTTTTTGGGTGTATTTGCTTTTGTTTGGAGGCATATTTTTTTGTGTTTTAAATTAAATGCTTATATATACATATATATTTTTTGCTCCCCATTTGGGGGGCACCTGACATCTTTGGCAAGAAAAACTGATGTAAAGGCGTCGGCTGCATGTTTTATACCCCTGATGACCTGACGTCATGGAAGAAGGGACAGTAACCGACGCAGGACCTATAGACTTTAATCAGGCCGACTGAGGGCAACCTGCCAGCAGATTACCCAAATGTAATGACTGCAACAGTGAATACACTCGAACATCTACATTTATGGTAAGTGTACACAACTGTACTTTATTTCTCTGTTTACTTTTTCACACTGGGAGAGCTGAAATTAAGCTGATGATCATTGTGCAGCCATCTTAAAGTCCCATTTTTCTCGTGTTGAAATGAATTAACTGAAATGGTTTGGGCACCTCATTGAAGATACCCACTGGGTGCCTCCCTCATGAGGTGTACAAGGCATGTTCTTCTGGGAGGAGGCTTCAGGGCTGACTAAGGACGTGTTAGAGGGTTCTTATTCCTTAATTTGCCAGGCAGTATCTGGGGATACTACAGACTGAGTTGGAAAAACTTTCCTGGCGATAGGGAGCCCTATAACCTGATAGTCTACCCCAGCCTGATAGCATGATCAGCCCTCCTTGGGCACGTAGTCCAGAAAATTATTATGAATTTTGTGATGAGTTGCACTGAATCAGGTCATCCTGCATAGGGAAGCAGCCGTATTTAGTCAAGTATCTGATGTTCATCGTGCATACAGCTGCAGTCATAACAGATGGGCTCTCCTGCCGTCAGGCGGGTCCTCTGTCGGCCGAATTCCAAAGTCTAGGTCCGGTGTCGGTTGTCGTCACTTCTTCCCTGACGTCAGTGCGACAGGGGTATAAAAGAACCAGCCGACGCCATTTTCTTCAGTCTTTCTTGCCGCGCGGTGCCCGAAGCAGAAGCAGTTTGCAAGTGCCGGTCGGCCAGCTCCTGAAATTGCGAAAATTTTGCAACCGAAGTCTTCTTGAAAGCTAAGTACCACGTTGGGGAAACTTTTCTTGCCTCAGACCGATGTCAGACAAAGTTAACAAGTGTATTTCATGTGGGAAGCAAGTACCGCATAAGGATTTTCATTCCCTCTGTATTCCTTGCTTAGGCCCAGACCACGACATCTCGGTCTGTCGTTTTTGTGCTACATTCAACAAACGCACCATTAAGCGTCGGGCGGAGTTCACCCAGCATTATTTTGGCAAAAAAATTAACTATTATGTCGTCGGATACTCCGACTACAGTTTTGTCTAAAAAACGCAAAGATAAGGACCGACACACGAGGTCCGCGGCCTCTACCGACACCACGCCAAAGCCGACTACAGGTGGTCGGTCTGGTTCTCAGCGAGGCGTCTACACAGCCCCTGACTACCGACGACACTTCATTGGCGGTGTCTTCTGTGCCCGAGGTCACAGGCTCCTCGGCCCACACCCCGACTATAGGTACCGAAGCCACTCTTTGTGGTGAATCTCAAAATGTAGACAGGTCTGCCTCCTCTCAAGGTGTCTTCAGACCTTCCTCTTCTTTTTCCATCAAGGCTTTCACTAAGTCTAAAGCAGCCGTGCATTCTAAGAGACAAGCTACACAGGGCCCTTCTCCAGGCCCCATGCCTAAAAAACAGATGCTTAAAATGGCTGAGGATTTAATTACTCTTATCAGGGGTTCTCAACCCCGGACAAAAGGCCCAGAGTAGAGGAAGAATCCCCCTCCTCTGACCAGGCTTCCATTATATCAGAGCACTCTGATGAGCAGGAACATTCTTACTCCCCTTTTGAAGATTCTGATGCAGAGGAGTCCATTCCCTCTGCCCCCCCAGAGGATTACTCATTTGGGGAAACCTTGCATACCTTAAGGGAACACTTCCACTGGGAAGGCCAAGAGTACTCAGATTCCAAGAAAAGGCTTAGGGATTTTCTCTTGCTACATCAGCACAGGCCTCTGGCTATACCTCCGGTCTTGGACATACCAGATGATGTGTACTCTGAGGCCTGCCTTAACCCGGATTCTTTACCTCCAGCCCCAGTCAAGCCTGACAGGTACTACCGGGTTCCTGACTCACACCAATTTTTATACAAAAACCATGCTGACCCAGAAACTATCTCACAGGGCCCCAAGGGAATTAAGGCCTCCACTGCTAAAAATCCATTACCTTCCGAGAGAGATTCCAGATCCTTAGAAAGGTGGGGAAAAAAGGTATATACCTCTGCCACCTTAACCATGAGGGCATTAAACTGCCAGTTCCATATGCTAAAGTACCAACAGTTTCTGTTATCACAATTGAGAAGTAAAATGTCACAACCTGAACAACCAGACTTAAAGGAATTGCAGGATTTGATGCATAGTGCAGAACAAGTGGGTAAACATACCTTGCAATGTGGTTTTGATGCTCTAAGGCCTCATGTAGAGCTGCTGTTACAGGATCAGTGATACGTAGACATGCCTGGCTCAAGGAACTAACCGTACCAGATCATGTCAAAGCTAAATTACTAGATGCCCCTCTTCAAAAGGATGTATTATTTGGTGTTAAAGCTGAGGAGGTATTAAAGAAAATGGAGGAAAAGGCTAAATCAATGCAAACAGTGAAAGATTTTCTACAGGTACAACCTCCACGTTTCAGTAGAAATTGGCCTTCCAAAAATTGGTCCTTTCCAGCCACGGACAGACCCCAACGAGGTAGATACAGGCGCCCGAGGGGCAGAGGGCAATCTCAAGGATCGTTTAGAGGCAGACAATGGCAAGCTCCTACACAAAGAGGTGGGGAGGATAGCTCGCAGCCATTCAGAAAGCAAGCCTAATGACTTTCCCCTTTGCATGCCAAGCAAGGCTCAAATGGCAGCACCCTTAGGTGGAAAACTGGCATTATTTTCAAAAAATTGGCATATTGTCACAAAAGACAAATGGATCCTGGACATTATAAACAGAGGCTACAGATTCCATTTTCACACACTTCCAAAAATGAGAGGCATGCCAAACCTGCCACACAAAGGGCAGAGGCACAAAGACAAATTTCAGATCTCATGGACATGAAAGCTATTCAAGAGGTACCTACTCACGAACAAGGTCAAGGTTTTTATTCCAGACTATTCCTGGTACCAAGGAAGGGAAAAGATTGGAGACCTATTTTGGACCTATCCATCCTAAACACATTTTTACTCGTACCAAAATTCAAGATGCTCACTTTACAGCAGCTTCTTCCCATGCTGGGCAAGGAGTCTTGGCTGGTAACATTGGACCTCAAAGAGGCATACCTGCATGTCCCAATCAGACAAAATTGCAGAAGATACCTCAGATTTCTTGTAGGTTCAACCCATTATCAATTCTCGGCATTGCCCTTTGGCTTATCTACTGTGCCCAGAGTATTCACGAAATGCCTGGCATCAGTAATTGCCTACTGCAGACTTCAACGGATACAAATATACCCATATTTGGACGACTGCCTGATCCAAGCGGACAGCAAGCGCATACTTCTGAAACATCTGGCTTAAGTAATAATGTTGTTGAATTCTCTGGGATACACAGTCAACAAAACGAAATCAAGGCTAATACCCTCTCAGAAAATAATTTTCCTGGGTGCCAACTTGGACACAAACACCCAGATGGCCTACCTCACGCCAGAGAAGCAGGGGCAACTAACTCAATACTTCAGAACACTAGCAAAATTCACCAGGCTGACTGCAAGGAAAATCCTGCAGGCTCTGGGATTCATGGCATCTTGCATCCTACTAATCCCATGTGCAAAGCTGCATATGAGGAAACTTCAATGGTACCTGAAAAACCTACGGTCTCAACACAGCCACAGTTTGGAAACAATAATACCACTAATTCCATGTCTTCAAAAGGAATTTCTGTGGTGGGCTCAAGCATGCCAAACAAACACAGGTCTCCCATTCTGCAAGCCTCAAGCAAATCAAGTCATCACAACAGACGCCTCGGACTACGCCTGGGGCGCACATGACAGATCGGTGCATTCAGGGCAAATGGTCCCAAAAAGAAAAGCACCTTCACATCAATCAAAAGGAAATGCTAGCAGTAATAAATGCTATTATAGCTTTCAAAGACCTTCTGCATCCAGGTCAACTATTGATAAGGACAGACAACACCACAGTAATGTGGTACATAAACAAACAGGGAGGAACCCATTCATACCCCCTATGCAGGCTGGCCATGTCACTTTGGAACATGGCTCTGGAATTACAAATTGAACTTCAAGCACAGTACTTGCCAGGCAAGGAAAACACGCTGGCAGACAACATAAGCAGAAATGACAGACCCACACGAATGGAAGTTGCATCCTCAAGTTTTTACAGAGATAATTCAAGCATGGGGAAGGCCAGACATAGATCTCTTTGCCTCCCACAAAAATCACCAATTGGCAAAATTCTGCTCAAGGACTTTTCATCCAAAGGCCTGGAGAGTTGGACGCTCTCTTTCAGTTGGACAACAATGACAGTTTATGCCTTTCCACCTCTTCCTCTGCTGCCCAAAGTTCTATTAAAAACCAGAGCAGACAGACCAAAGATGATTCTCATTGCTCCAGACTGGCCAAGACAACACTGGTACCCCCTCCTGAGGAGCCTGACACATTCTCCAGCATGGACCCTACCTCTAATGCCTCTTCTTCTGACTCAGCACAGCTTCAAAACTCTTCACAGTCAGCTGAAAACACTCAATCTGGCCGCATGGAAGATTCCTTAACATCACAGCAGACCCTACTCTCCAAGGAGGTGTGCAGGATGTCATTTTGGAGGCCAGAAGGCCGTCTACTAGAAAAGCTTACTCCGCAAAATGGAAACGGTTTTGTGCCTGGAATGAGAAAAAGGGCCAGAATCCTGGAAAACTGAATTTACCTCAAATATTACAGTATCTAGCTGAGCTGCTAAGCAGTGGACTTTCATTCTCCTTCATCAAAATCCATGCCTCAGCCATTTCTGCAGAATACAACACTGATCCACCTTTATTCTCTCACCCCCTCTTAAGACAGTTCCTCAGAGGGGCTAAGAATATAAAACCCCCAAGGAAACAACCAATACCTGCTTGGGACCTCAATTTCATTCTAGAAAAGCTGACCTTGCCTCCTTGTGAGCCAGCTGCCTCGACAGATTTGCAATATTTGTCCTGGAAAACAGCTTTCCTTCTGGCTATTACCTCAGCTCGTAGGGTATCGGAACTACAAGCCCTCATG
This sequence comes from Protopterus annectens, assembly GCF_019279795.1. NCBI lineage: Eukaryota > Metazoa > Chordata > Ceratodontiformes > Protopteridae > Protopterus > Protopterus annectens. The sequence goes on along the minus strand of NC_056747.1, from coordinate 160,768,335 downwards.
GCCCTCAGATCATCTTCCATCAGGACAGAGTTTCCTTATGAACCAACCCGTCCTTTATGCCAAAAGTGGTATCCAGTGTAGCTTTGAATTAGGCTATACACTTACCTACCTTTTATCCTAATCCTCAAAACAAAGGGGAGAGATTACTACATTCCTTGGACATCCACAGACAACTGCGTTATTATTTGGACAGAACAAAGCCTTTCAGAAAATCAGAACAGCTCTTTGTGTCCTATGCTATAGGAGCTCAAGGGAAGCCAATTTCCAAACAGACAGTCTCAAAATGG
>NC_056747.1:160718048-160763048 GCF_019279795.1 Protopterus annectens | reverse complement strand
CAGAAACCATAAAAGTATAACTGAAAAGTTTTAATTGATTTAAAATTATTTGTAAGAAAATTAAATCTTAAATTGTTTGATGATGCAGCTAGTATGAAGGTAGACTTGAGAAGAAAGAGCACTTATAACCCACCCTTGCACCCTGCTTTGCAAATATTTGAGGAACTGGTGGAATTTGAACTTAGAAAGTTAAAAACATTTAATAAAAATGAAAGTATGAATTTGTCAGAGAGAAAAATTTGCTACAGGAATTGATGGATTCAGGTCTCCGTATTATGAAGCCAGACAAAGGGGTTGGCGTGGTGATTATGGAAACTATTGATTATGAAACATTCATGTTTGAGATTTTGAGTAATGAGGATAAATACAGCTTGGTTTCTAGAAATGAAATCAATATTGCTTACTCTAAAGTAGATTTCTTTGTAAATGTCCACTTCTTGCAAGGGGATATGGAGATTAAATTACTTGAAATTTCACTGTAAAACCCCCCCCCCCCCTTCGAGTACCGATTGTGTTTGGTATACCCAAGATATATAAAAACATAGAGAAAAACCCCGATGTTAAGTTGTCTATCTCGCCTTCATTCTTGCTGGATGGGTTCGGAGCCGATCCTCGGCTCCGACTCGGCCACTCTAAAAGCTCGAGAGCTAGTTCCACCGGCTCGAGGCTCCCCTATATCCCACAATGCTAGGCGGTAACTCCTCAGATCTCGTTTGCCGCTACAGCGATCGAGGTGCGTTCCTACCGGCTCAGGTTAGTTTTTGAAAAGAAACTAGTTTTTTTCTTAGCCTTTTTCCCCTTTTTAAGTTTTTCTAAAGAGTTTTACACTGTGAGTAGTCCATTCCATTCCCAGTAAATTTTTTCCCTTTTTCCTAAAACTCACCAAAAAAATTTTCCCTTGGGCCTTAGGCCCAGTCCCTCCCATCCTAGTAGTGAGTGACTGTGTTTTTTAGGGATTTATTTGTCTAACTTAATTTAATTTAGTTTAAATTAATTTCTAAGTGTAATCGGTGTGTGTTTGTGTGGTTACATTTCTTTCTTAGACATGTCTAAGGACTCAAAGGTCTCAGGCTTTAAGAAGTGTGACTCGTGCTGTCAGAAGGTGTCTCTGACAGACGGTCACACTTCTTGTGTGTACTGCCTGGGACCTTTGCATCTGCAGGACTCATGTGCTGTTTGCCATGGCTTCAGCCCTAGAGTCCTGCAGGAGCGCAAAAATAAGCTCATTCTGAGGGGCTTATTGAAGCCTGAGGGTCCCCCGACTCAGTCTTCGGGGAAACCCTCGAAGCCTACCAAACTGTCGGCTCCAGTCTCTGAGTCGTCTTCTGGGGCTTCGAAGGCTGTTCGAACATCGGCTCCGGCCGGAGCCGATGACTCTCGAACTCTTGTACCTGCTATTTCCTCTGCTCCGGCCGGAGCCGAGGCAGACATTGGTGAGTCGGCTCCGATCAGGTTGTCGGAACCGACCACAAGAAACGGGTCCCCCGGTCACCATCTATCGGCTCCGTTCATTTGGCTCCAGCATCTCCATTGCTGTCTGAACGGAGCCATAGATCTCACTCCTCTAGGTCGTCGAGACTTTCTGATCATGACCTTCAGAGAGTAGTGAGTCGACTTCCTAAGTCCGAGGCACTGGCCCAGATGCTTCAAAGCCCGACTCAACATTCGATGGCTAATCCCATCATTCAAAATATTCCTCCTCCGACTCCTCTGAGTTCGGAGCCGGGGCGGCTCGGACCCGAGACTGTGGCTGCGTCGGAACCGATACCTTTGTCTTCGGTACTGTCGTCTGCTCCGATTTCTTCCTTGGAGGAATCTCGGCGCAGGATTTCCCTCGTCGGCTCCGAGGGGGCGAGTGGCATCGGACCCTTGTCCGACCCCACTCTCCCTCTCGGTGCTTCGTTGCTGGTGAGTTCGGCTCCGACATTGGCCTCGGAGCCATCACTGTCTGTGCCGGGGGAGGTTTTCAGCTTTTCGGAGCGGAGACCTCCGGCCCTGCCTGACAGGGGTGCCTTCGAGGTCATGAGGAGCGTGTTAGAACCAGGTTCAACCCCACAGTCTGCTCCATCTGCCCCTCCCTCCACGGTGCCTCTGGTGATTTCTGCTCACTCTCTCATCCCGGATCGCAGAGAGCCAGCTCCTCAAGTATCCCCAGTGGGGATCTCCTCCTCTTCTGAGGCCTCTCCTGACCCGGTAGGAGAGCCTCCTAGGAAGAGGCAGTGCAAGAGGAAGCACATAGACTCCCCTGAGTCTGTCACCTCTGACACAGATTTAGAGGATTCTGAAGGTTCCCCCTCTGAAGATGTCTCCTTTGCAGACATCCTCGAGATCTTAAAACAGAGGGGGAATTGGCCAGCCCTCAACCCTTCAGAGAATGAATCTGTGTATCTTGAGGTGTTTGGCTCTCGCCCTTCCACCTCCTGGGTGTCCCCTCCTTTTGACCCCCTTATGCGGGTGGTGGCAAAGAAGGCCTGGACGGCTCCTGACTCTGTGGATCCCACACCCAGGAGACCTTCAAAGTTTATCACCGCCCCCAAGGACAAGGAGTTTTTGACCAAAGGCGTCTCTGTGGATGCTATGGTGGTGGCTGCAGCCACCAAGAAGGAGCTAGCAGATCCTTCAGTGCCTGTCCATCCTCCTAACAAGGAGTCTAGGACTATGGACAGGTACGGGAAGCAGATGTTCTCGTCAGCGACCTTTTCTATGCGCTCGCTGAACTACCTGTGTCATTTCACTCGTCTCCAGAGAGATTTGATCAAGGAAGTGAGTGAAATGTTAAAGGACCCAACAGCTGCGGGTTTTCAGGACAGTATGAACTCTCAGCTGGCTACCCTCAATTCAATAGTTAACTCCTCCATGCGCCTCCTTTCGTACGCGGCTGATGGAGCGAGTAGAGCGGCAGGTACAGGTGTGGCCTTACGTCGGCATGCCTGGATGCGGCTATGTAATTTTGCGTACCCCTTTCAAAGCATCCTTCACTAACTCCCCGTTTGATGGATCATCCCTCTTTGGTCCTCAAGTGAAGGAAACCCTGACTAGGTGCGAGACGGAAGGCAAAACTCTTTCTGCCGTTGGAGTCTGTTTTTCTACCCCTTCTAGGCCTTACCGCAAAGGCCAGAAGGGGGGAAAGATGTGGTTCCGCAAACAATCTCAAGGAGCATTGCCTGACACACACAGTCTGTTCCCCTCTAGAGGCAGAGGGGGGAACAATAATGGTAGATGCCGCCCTAGAGGCAGAGTGGGCCCGCAGAATCAGGGCAGTCGAGAAACCTTTTCCGACAAGCCCTTTCAGCATCCCTGAGGTGTTGCCCGACTGTCCACCTTCGGAGGCAGTTGCGGGAAGATTATCTCTGTACCCAGAAGCCTGGCAATCCCTAACTCAAGACAAGTGGGTACAGACTATCATTTCCGAAGGCTATACAATCCCGTTCTTTCGCTCTTCAAACCAAGCAAAAAAATCCCTTCCAGGCGTTCCACCCAGTCAAAGGGGGCAAGCAGCTTTAGAAATATCAAAGCTGCTTGCAAAAAGAGCCATTCAGCCAGTTCCAGCAGACCAACAAGGATCCGGAATCTACTCCAAATTCATTTTGGTTCCAAAGAAAACAGGGGACTGGAGACCCATTTTGGATCTCAGCAACTTGAACAAGTCTGTCAAGAAAACAAAATTTCGGATGGTCACGCTGCAGTCCATTCTACCCCTTTTGGGGCGGGACAACTGGATGTGCTCTATAGATCTCCAGGATGCGTACTACCACATTAAAATGAGCAGACGCTCCAGGAGTTTTCTCCGCTTCAGGCTGGTTACCAGTCATTTTCAATTCAGGGCCCTGCCCTTTAGTCTCACTACAGCCCCCCAAGTGTTAACCAAATGTATGGCAGTGGTCGCCTCTCATCTAAGACATCAAGGATTCCAGGTGTTTCCATATCTAGACGACTGGCTCCTTACAGCCCCCACCAAGCATCTTCTGCTTCTCGCCAGAGACTATACCCTTCACACATGTCAGACATTAGGCATTTCAATAAATTACGAAAAGTCTGTTTTGTCGCCTTGTCGTGTTATTACCTTCATAGGCGCAAATCTAGACACAGTCAGCCTGTCAGCCAGACTCACAGAGCAGAGAATAGCGGACATACACAGACAAGTTTCTCTTGTCTTGCAAAGCAGCAAAATCAGAGTCAGACTAGTCCTGAAGGTCTTAAGGTTAATGGCGGCTGCTATCCCTCTTCTTCCTTTAGCCAGGTTCCATATGAGGATTTTACAATGGATGCTCTTCACTCAATGGTCATACCAACAACTTCCAATGTCCCATGCCATTGCGATAACACAATCGTGCAGGAATCATCTTTCTTGGTGGATCACATCCTCCCAGCTCTTCCTAGGAAGACCTTTTGTTCCTCCCCCTCCGGTTGCTACACTGACAACGGACGCCTCCCTGATCGGGTGGGGGGGCATTACCAGGGCAGGACGGTCCAGGGCATATAGCAACCTTTCGAACGCCACTTGCACATAAATGTCATAGAGATGAGAGCAGTGCTTCTAGCGTTGCAAGCCCTACAAGACTCTCTTCCCAAAGGGACTATAGCAATTCAGACGGACAATATGTCTGTAGTGTGGTACATCAACAAACAGGGCGGAACCAGATCCCACCCCCTATGTCGAGAGGCACTCAGACTATGGCAATGGGCGATTTCTTCTCAGCGGTTTCTGTTAGCAACGCACATTCCCAGGAAGTCCAATGTAATTGCGGACAAATTGAGCAGAGCTATTCTCATGCCTCACGAGTGGTCTCTGAAAAATTCAGTGTTGGACAAAATCTTTCGAAAGTGGGCAGGCCTTGCTGCAAACTTTTTGCTACTCCCCAAAACAGCAAGTGCGACGATTATTTCACCCTCTTTCCCCAACCAGGCCATCCCAGCAGAGACGCTCTAGTCCACGTTTGGCCCCGGGGACTTTTGTATGCCTTCCCTCCCTTTCCGCTGATATCTCAACTAATACAGAAAGCCATCGCTCAGAAAGCTTCCATGATCCTCATTGCCCCTTACTGGCCTCTACAGATTTGGTTCCCATTTCTTCACCGTTATCTGCTGGAGCAACCCTGGCATCTGGACCCAGTTCCAGACCTCTTGACCCACCAGTCGGGTCAGTTGCACCGCTCCCTCCCTTCTCTGAACTTCACGGCATGGTTTCTCCAATTCCAACTCTAGCCAGGCTTCCCCTAATATCTCACTCAGTCCGAGATATTTTAATAGCCTCTCATAAATCTTCCACTAGGAAGATTTATCATAGTAAATGGAAACGTTTTTCCTATTGGGCGCATTCAAAGGATATAGATCCTTTCACTGCTTCCATTCATTCAGTTCTAGATTTTCTAGCCGAACTTTTCCACTCAAGTTCATCTCCTTCTACCATCAAGGTTCAATTGGCAGCTATATCCAACTTTCATGTTGGAATCTCAGAGTCCTCCATTATGTCTCACAAACTCTGCAAGGCCTTTTTAAAGGGAGTTTTTCTCCTCAAACCTCCTATCAGGGATCCTCCTCCTCTATGGGATCTCAACTTAATTCTGACATCCTTGATCCCCCCCCCCCCCCTTTGAACCTGCGGCTTCATGCTCAATGAAATTGCTATCTTGGAAGACTCTTTTTGGTAGCTATTACTTCAGCCAGAAGAGTCTCTGAAATTCATGCTCTGTGTAGTCGATCCCCTTATCTTTTGTTTCATAAGGATAAGGGTATCCTTATGTACCAACCCATCCTTTTTGCCTAAGGTAGTTTCTCCGGCAAATTTGAATCAAGCCATTGATCTTCCTGTGTTTTTTCCTAACTATTCCAACAGATCAGAACAAAAATTGCTTTGGTTAGACGTTCATCGCCAACTTGGGTACTATTTGGACAGGACCAAACATTGTAGGAAGTCTGATCAACTGTTTGTTTCCTATGCAGAAGGCAGAATGGGCCTTCCAGTTTCTAAAGTATCTCTTTCTAGATGGCTTACTTCATTGATTACTTTTGTGTATGAGATCAGACATCAACAATTGCCAACCAAACCCAGGGCTCATTCAACTAGAGCTTTAGCTACATCTATAGCTTTCCAAGACAGACTGCCTATTGATTCCATTTGTGCAGCAGCTACTTGGGCTTCTCCCCATACCTTCATTTCTCATTATAAGTTGGACTTAGCCTCTAGAGGCCGAGCCAACTTTGGTTCCACTGTAGTCAAGAGTCTGTTCCGATAGGCCACCCGGGACAAGGTGCTAGGGACGCGGTCCCATCCAGCAAGAATGAAGGAGAGATAGACAACTTAACATTTAGAACTTATGTACCTACCATAACGTTCCATGTTAGTTGTCTTCTTCTCGCCGCCTTTCTTGCGTCCCACCCTCCTTCCCCCTAGCCTAGACAGACCTAGAGGAGTTTGTTTGTGACCTTTTATTTTCTACCACCTCTATTTATATGTATATGTATATGTATATATATATATATATATATATATATATATATATATATATATATATATATATATTTATATCTTCAGTCAGGTTTAGGACACCCTTTAGGCATCCTATAGAGGTGGGTTATCCATTTTCTTCCATTTCATGGAACTTTTTTCCTAGCTGGGCCTAGCTTACAAATGAGATCTGAGGAGTTACCGCCTAGCATTGTGGGATATAGGGGAGCCTCGAGCCGGTGGAACTAGCTCTCGAGCTTTTAGAGTGGCCGAGTTGGAGCCGAGGATCGTCTCCGAACCCATCCAGCAAGAAAGAAGGCGAGAAGAAGACAACTAACATGGAACGTTATGGTAGGTACATAACTTCTAATTTTCCACTCTATAGTAGCAGGGGCGGGTTCCAAGACTGAACCACTTGCTGTATATATTGACCATAAGTTGAAGAGATTTAGAAGTTCTATTAAACATATTTCTAAAGATTCATGGGACTTTGAGTATTTCAGTTGATTTATACGACGAGGATGTGATTTTGGTAGCAATTGATGTGGTGGATCTATTTACAAGCATACCACACGTAGAGGGACTGGAATGGTTAAATATTTTAAATGGAGTGTGATTACTTGACAAATGAACTGAATCTGATTGAGTTTATGGATATAATTTTGAAGAATTGTATTTATTTTAATGGTGAATACTACAAATCAATGCAGGGTGTCGTGATGGGCACTTGATGTGCCCCTATTTTTGCTAATTTGGTCCTTTACAATTGGGAAAAGAATTTTCAGGCTGTGCAAATCAAATTATCCTTTATACTCTGTTTTTGTTGGAAGGGGTCAGAGGGAGACCTTGATGAATTTCTTAAACATATAGGAACGACGACTCCCTTTTTGGAAATTCACTAGTTCATATTCCAAGCAAATGATTATTTAGATGTGCATTTGTACAAAGATTTTGAGGTTGGCAGATATCATTCTCTTATTCTTATTTACACTTTTTAAGTGAACATCCGTACCATCAGAAGAAAGGTATAGTGAAAGCACAGATGATTAGGGTTTCTTGGATGACTAGTAAAAAGGAAGATTTTGAGGAGGAGGTTGTTAGATTTATGAAGGGTTTATTTTTGGAAAGATGTTATCCCACTAATTTGATTGACAGTTTAATGAATGAGGTATGTAGACAGAGAGCAGAAATACTACCCCCTTTTGGGTAAGGGTGAAACAGAGCAGATTTTAAGTACAGCTGTTACAAATGGATATGATTTGGCATTTGTGTATAATTTTCCCGCAAATTCCACAGAGGTTGAGAATATTATTAAAAAATATTGGAATATTTTAAGTCTCAACCTGGATGTAAACAAGAAAATAGGTCCACCAGCATTTGTCAGGAGAAGAAATAGAAATTTGGAGGAAATTATTGAGGCTGGTAGTGCATCTAAGGGTATTATTAATGAATTGAAGGAAGGTACCTATAGGTATGAGTTTTGTAATCAGTGTAGGTTTATGACTAACAAAACTGAAATTTATTTGGAGGCCAGGAGCACATGTATAAAGCCAAAAGGGTTTTTTAATTGTGGTAGTAGGGGTGTTATTTGGTTACTTGTAAAACATGCCCAGTTTTTATTTGGATAAAATGGAAAGAGCTATTAGGAAGCGAGTATATGAACACAGTTATGATGTTACTCATAGCAAAGACACAAATGCACTTTTAGATACAGTAGGGAATGTGTTGATAGTAAATATACTTTTTTGTTTTGGAACGGGTGAAACAAGACCCTAGGGGGGGACCTTGGGAAGCCAGATTAGAAGGGTCTAAATTACCTAATCGAACGATGAAAAGAGTGGTCTTTCATCGATCTGAAAAGGTCAAAATCCCTAAAGAGCAGAAGACACGGAACAGCAATTTTTTTCCCCCAGGGAAAAAAATTGCTTCTCCACAAGAAAAAAAAAATTCAAACACAAAATGAAGTTGGGGGCTTCTCCCTGTTAAAAATTGATGGTCTTTGTCTTCGGTGTTTAGGGGTTTCGATTTTTTCAGATCGATGGAAGACCGTTCGCTCTTTTTATCATTCGATAAGATAGTATAGACCTGATTAGAATATAAGGAATTGTACTGGCAATTAAAATTGGATGTGGCAAGGTCCCCAGGGTTAAATGACATTAGCATTAATAGCATTTTAAATATTCAAATTGCAAAACTGTAAATGTATACATTATGGATTTTTATAATACTAATTCAATTTTTAATGTAAGGTTATTAGCTGTTTTATTATAATATGAATAATCAAATATTAATGTTATCAATGGTAAATAGTTTTACTGAGTGTGTGTGTAAAATCAAGGTTAAACTGTGAAGAAATGTCATCATCTTTTAACGTGGTTTTTTACATACGTTGACATGTTCACTTTAATTAAAAGGGTTGTCTGTTTTATTGGTTGGTTTAGGTATAAAATGAGTAATGGTGCACATGAATTTTGTTCTGAAGAAGCCTGATTATGTTTTCAGATGAAAGCGCTTAACCTATCATTGTTGTTTTAAGTGGTAAGTAAACTGTTTTTTATTCGAGCCTGTGCAATTTTTTTACGGTACTGATGATGCCCACTGCACCGACCATGAACCGTGACGTCAAGTGCTTCAGCCTAATCCCATCTGGCACCAACAATAGTGTATCCAACACCGGTCACCTCTCCCCTCCCTATACATCTTACTTGTCCTGGGACCATGGTGCCAATAGGTGGAAATTGTACCTTTGACCCGATACTCCCCTATGGCAGATCCTTTCTATGGGCAGCAATATAGCCCTTTTTTAAAACGGCCTGATTTTGTCTGTGATATTTACCCAATCCTCTAGGAGCCTCTAGGAATTGGACATGGTGCGACTTGTAGATCAACTGCTGATGGCCAGAGGAATTTCAACACCTTCCAGGACTCCCCTCCCAACCGGAGTTGGGAGTTTTTCTCCACTGACTCCTGCATATTCTCCTCTTTTATCCTCCTTGCAGGTATTGAAGCACCTGGCACCGACACCTGTTCCGATTCCCACTTCTTTGGTTCCACTGTTGGACCTCCCTGTGTTTCCAGAGCTGACCCTTTGGTCATTGGTTCACTTGGAGCCGAGCCATCTTTGGGATCATGACCTGACTGCCAGCACCGTGACCCCTAGTACTGCACAGATTTTTTTTTTTTTTACAGTGGCATCTACTATGGTTCCGGGAGTCTTGGCAGCACCAAGTCCTCTCGGAGCTCCTTCCTTGGGAGTGGGCTCATCAGAGTGGGGTGTGACCCTCGTTTCGAGTTTTTACTATGCTGTTCTGGACTCCCACCCCTCTTCAGGCGGGCCAGCTTTCCAAGTGATGAAGAGGGCCCTTGCCTCTGTAGGCAAACTTTCGGCGTCAGAATACCAGATATGCCCTCCCTCTGAACCGCAGCTGACTCAGGCCACCATATCGGGACATTGAGCAGAAGAGCCTCAAGATACCATAACACAGGGTGCCCTTTCTTCTGTGTCCTAATCAGAATCCCCCGTTGAAGAGGTACCATGTAAGATATCAGGCAAGGGGAATCACATGGACTCCGAAGAGTGCCTCCCGCGGTCGCCCCCTGAGGATACTGAAAATTTTAAAGCAGTGGGGAGACTGGAAGCCCACCAACCCTTCCTCTGAGGAGTCTGTATTCTCGCAGGCTTTCTGTGCTCGACCCTGTTCTTTGTTGGTGACCCCGCCTGCAGACGAACTAGTCCAGCTCATTGTGTGGCACGCATGGAAGAGTCCTGATACTATTGAACCAATACCCTGGAGACCAGACAAACTTTTGTCACCATCTGAAGAAAGTCCACACTGGTCCAAAGGCCTACCGGTAGACGCTATGGCGGTGTCCACTAGGAAAGAGCTCGCTGTGGAGAGCCAGACTGTCCACCTCCCCAAGCATGGAGTCTCAGCTGGTGGACAGGTTAGGGATGCGAGTGTTTACCTCATCGACCTTTACCATTCGGGCCTTGAATTACTTGGCAGACTTTACTAGGCTTCAGGGAGACGTAACCTTGGAAATTTCAGGAACCTTAGCACGAGCAGTTTCTGACTAGGTACAGGACGAAGTTGTTTTGCAGCTTGCAACCCTGGAATCTATATCCAACTCGTCCATTTGGTTAATCTCTCAAGCTACCGAAGGGGTGGCTAGAGCTTGCAGGTTCAAGTGTTGTCATGAAATGTCATGCCTGTATGCATCTTTGGGACTTTGCGGACCCTTTTAAGTCTTCCTTTCTTAACAGTCAAATGGAAGCTTCTTCAGTTTTTGGAAAATGACTTGTGGAGTCGCCCCTTCTCAGCCCTAGGCTGCATTGACCACAGACGCTTCCTTGATAGGGTGAGGGGGCATTTTCAGGGAAAGACGGTCCAAGGCACTTGGTCAACCATGGAGGCCAACCTGCATACCAGTGTTCTAGAACTGAGGGCAGTGCTTTTAGCATTGCAAGCATTCCAATCTGTCCTCCCATCAGGAACAATTGCTATCCAGTCCAACAACATGTCAGTGGTCTGGTAAATCAACAAACAAGGGGGAACCAAGTCCTACCCGTTGTGTTGAGAGGCCATGAGAATTTGGCAATGGTCGATAACTTCCAAACACTTTCTGATAGCAACGCACATTCCTGGGAATTCCAACATGATTGCAGACAAACCGAGCAGATCGTATCCTCGTGACTCATGAGTGGTCCCTCAATTCAACTGTAGCGGTGAAGATCTTCAGTCTGGGGCCAGCCTTGCTGTGACCTATTCGCCTCTCCAGCAAATAACAAATACACCAGTTACTTTGCTGTAATTCCCCCGCAAAGGGAGTCTCCGAAGGACTCTGTAATATACGATTGGCCCACTGGACTTCTATATGCTTTCCCTCTCCTTCCTCTGATCCCACAGTTTCTAAGGAAGGCCCTTCTGCAGAGAAGCAGAGTAATCCTCATTGCACCCTACTGGCCCCAACAAATCTTGTTTCCCTTCCTTTGGTCTCACCTAGTATGCCAACCATAGATTCTGGATCCAACTCCGGAATTCATCTCACACCCACAGGGGTTGAGTCACTCAAACTTATCCAGTGTGAAGTTGACAGCTTGGTTTCTCCACTTCCAGTAATCGCCATGCAGAATAACCTTAACTCCCCGGTATGCAACATTCTTCTGGCTTCACATAAACCATCCACCAGGAAAATCTGTCTTAGTAAGTGGAAGAGAGTCCTTATTTGGTCTCGGCGGAGGGAACTAGACCCTTGCTCAGCTCCTGATAGTGTGGTTTTGGATTATTTATCAGGTCGTCTTCATTCAGGAGCAGCAGCCTCCACCATTATTGTACACTTGGCTGCTATCTCAAACTTCCATAATGGATTCCAAGTCTCATCCTTAATCTCCCATAGTCTCTGTAACCACTTCTTGAAAGGGGTCTCGCATATCAGACCACCCTTCAAAGAACCGATCAGACCATGGAGTTTAACACTAGTACTGCAATCCCTGATACGATCACCTTTCAGACCTGCTGCCACTTGCGATATAAAGTTCTTATCCAGGAAATCCCAATTTTAATCGCCATCACCTCAACAAGATGCATATCCAAGCTTCAGGCCTTGTACATAAAGCACCTTTACATGGTCTTTCATAAGGACAGAGTATCACTCCGTACTAACCCTTCCTTCCTGCCCAAACTTATTTCAGAATTGACAATTAACTAGACCATTGACCCACCAGTCTTTTTTCCAAACTACTCAAAGGAGAATACTGCCTTCATTTGCTTGGATGTACATAGACAATTATGATTTTATCTAGACAGAACTGAATCAGTACGTAAGTCAGACCAGTTGTTTGTTTCCTATTCAGGTCCTAAACTGGGAAATTATTTTTCTAAAGTGACATTATCTAAGTGGTTGAGAAATTGTATATGTTTTGTCTACCAACATAATCGAATTTCTCTAACGAACAAAGTCAAAGCACACTCCACCAGATCAGTGCAACTTGGCTACCCCTTATACCTTTTATCACTCATTACAAATTGGATTTGGTCTCCAGGGCGAAAGCATCCTTTGGTTCAATTCTAATGCATGGTAAATGTTAGGTTTGCTGGTGGTTTATATAAATATTTACTAAATGTTCAGAATGTCATCCTGGAATTGTGCATTGGAGGTCACTACTAGTCATCTTTGAGTAACTTAACATACTTAAAATGCTTTGAGTTGCAGTTGAAGGCAGTATTCTTATCTGCTTTTTGACTTCAGTTTTTGATTGCGTTCTTAATTTGGCCCGTCATTTTAAATGATTGTACCACAAGTTACTGGGATAAAAAATAAATAATTAGAAGTACAGTCATTTACATTAACATTCTATTCTGCTGCATTCCTGAAAATGTTTTATAGCATTGTTTCTATCAAGAGAGCATTTTGTTTGGGCAAGGATATGTTCTTTGCAAAGGTCTGGTAACTCATTTACTCCGGATCAGCTCAGAAAAAGCTGCCTGCTTAATTCCACCATAGGAACAACAGTACAGCCTGAGCTCATTTTCAGAAAATCCATTTGTAATACCATACAGAAAACAAATGTTTATAACTCTTTAACTATAAGAGCTAGACTAAAAATGTAAATGCAAAAGTTGTTCAGCAGACACTGACCTTTCCAACCGTGTAAATGTTGATAGTGCGTATCAAAGTCACTGTTAAATATTTGGCAAGGAATGCTGATATTGTGCATATTTTTTACCTTTTTGAAAAAGCAAAGCACAATGTCTTGGTCAATGTATCATGTAGACCAATATAATTTGTATTTAATTTGTTTGTATGAATGTCAGCTTTACAATGATGCCTTAACCATTACTGTGTGATGCTCCTTTACGGAGATATTCACAGAAATATGATTAATATAATATTTCTCATAATTGATGAAGCATAATGTCTCATCATCTGCAACAGACAGAGGCTACATATCTGTGTACAAGTTGTCTCTCTCAATGTCAGCTTCACAATGAGGCATCATTTGCGTCATCACCATGCTCCCTTGCAGAGATATGGGCATAATAATGAGAAGTATTGGAAATGTATAATTTTCATAATCTTACAAGACTAAAACTATATCTGAACATGCGTACAGTGCACAGACACAATTCTTTTACCTTGTAAGGAGTAACACCGTCTTCAAAATGAGGTATTACTTGGAGCACTGACTTGTTCCCTTGCAAAGTTATTTACCAAAATATGAAAAGAATCATAATTTCTATAACCTGAGTCCTAAACAAACTGATATCTGTACATGTGTACAGCATTCAGACCCAGTTGTTTTACCATGTAGACACATATCATTGTAAATATACACATTCTTGTTATAGCCAACATACTGATGAATGGTTACATGTAAAGAGAAAAAGCAAGGTAAGGACTGCCACTTCACTAATGAACCCAGGACAGGCATGGGAATTCAGTGGCACTCAAGGGTATCTGATGTGTGCAACACCTGTGCTGGCTACCCACTCAGACAGCTGGTAGCACTACAGTCTTACGACCTCCTTCAGTGTCAGCAGTCTGCCTTACCTATGCCTTTTCTCTTTACATGTGTCCATTCACCAATGGACCTAAGGGATCAAGTTCTGTATTACTAAGGCCTTCCTGTCATCTAAACTCTACACATGCCTGATAAAAGCAGAAGAAAAAAAGTATTGCAGGATGGTTACTGACATATTTGTTTGTACATGGTAGCACTCTCCTGTAGCAGTTGTTTTTACTCATCATCTTCACCAGCTCCTTACCACAGTTATTTGCCAAACTCAGAAAAATATATTTTACACAACACAAATCATAAGCAAATGCAAAGTTTGTACCTGTGCACAGCATACAGATAGTTATTTTAAAATCTGAAAATGAAGTGTTATTCAGCATGTGTACAAGTTCCTAGCACGTTTTTTCCTGTGTTGTAAGTAGTGATTCATTGAGTTTAACTTACCATACTGGTCCTACTTGGTCATGGGTGTTTTCCATTCTTCTCACAAGCTGCATGTTACCAATCCTGCATAGCTCTCCTCACGCCATTGTGGAGGTCAGTCAAGAACAACACAGTGCCTGCCTCAGGTGAACGCCATCCTTTCTGAAAAGGCCTCCCAAGTGGTTGAATGATGACATCATTCCCTCCAATGTGCAGCACAAGAACATCGGACTCAGGGTAAATGGAACACTTCTCTTCCAACAACTGCAGTACTCCGCTCCGATGCATACCTCTTCTGGCAGTCCAGTACACCTTCACACTAGATGTGGGGAAGCTCAAGCTGTTTTCACTTACGGAGGCATGGCTGGCAGCCCAGTGAATGTAGGAATGGCCTCATTTATTTATTTTAATTTATTTTACATTTGTTAACCAGGGGTGTCTGAGCGAAAAGGCCCTTTTTCAGCAAAGGCCTGGGGAGAAAAGCTCCACATAGAAAAATTACAGATACATTTAGTTATTTAGACATGATCAGTATACACACAAATTACAAAAGACATGTTTTTACAGTGGTATGCACCACACTCTCACTTGTTCTGCTCGTGAGGCCATGTCAGTGTCAGAAGGTGGACAAATCTGCACAGGAATGAAAATGCAAACAGATTACTACTCATGTTTGACAGATGTGTTGGAAGACTACATATATATGTATACCATATGCATTACCTGGTTAAATTAAATTAAAACATTCTCATCTCCATTTGACTTCCAAAAAGCAATACTGAAATGGCAATATGAAATGTCAGTATCAACAAGAAGTACAGAGTCTGTGTCGACTACAATGAACTCCAACTACTTGAGCATTACAAGAAGAAAAATGTTCCAAGCACTCATTACATACATACAGCAAAATCAAGATAGAAGTGATTATTGTGCAGTGATCCACAAAATATAAAGTATTGCTTCCCTTTCCCAAATTACTGGCTTTCATAAGAAAGATGCACTAAGTCAACTGAACCATTTCATTATCAAGCAAGTCATGGTGAATTAAGTAACAGTTACAGAATTCACTTATTCGTTGATTAAAAATGCCCATCCTCATTATGAACATATAAAGAATGTATTTATTTATTTATTTTGATAAGCAAAGATCACCTTATGCTACAATTCATCCCCTCAGTAAGCATATGTAGTGCGTGCACACACACACACACATATATATATATATATATATGTATATATATATATATATATATATATATATATATATATATATATATACACACACACACACACATGACAGGGAGTGAAACAGAACCCTGCCATATACGCAGAGAAAAAAGATTCAACAAACCTGCATTCACTTTGACACTAGTTGATGTCCCTTTTATAATAGCATGGCAAACTAATCTGTGATTGAAGACGTTAAATAGGTAATCCCATTACATGTGATCAAATGCCATCTCATCATCTACTAGTAAGGGAGAATTTGTCTGCATCTTGAATCAAAGATGCACTGTTAATAATTCTATCAAAACTCTATTTCCCACAAGCTTTGATCAAAATGAATCAGACCTAAAAGCAGCAGGACAAGCCTGGACAACAGAGCAGACATAAAGATTGTTTCATCCTGGTTTAGCACTCAGATTGACCAATAACCTTCTGCCCTTCTTTGGGGATCACTATCACTGTTGCTTCTTTCCAGGAGGGTTGTGTCTCCAGTGGTGTTAACACCACAGTTATAAAAACTAACATCTTTGTCAACATCCACTGTTTTCACCTTTCATAAGTACATTTCATAAATCCATGTAATTCATGATCGCCGCCTTTTCTTCTACAGCATGCTAAAACCTCTTTTCACCCTGTACTTGCAATACTTTTATCTGCAAAATTGTGTCCTGCTATTCAGTCAGGTCGCTTGATTTAATCCTCTGGATTAATCCAGTGTACTGCCTCAAAAAGTCTTACATTGAAGTAAACTGTTATATCCAAATGAGATCTACAAATACATTGCTGAAAAACATCTTGAAGCCAATCTCTCAAATAAGGTGGTTTAGAAAATGATATACTGAACCACCACTGTTTCTCTAAAGAGGGGGACCTCGGCAGAAAATAACATTAGAAGAGTATGGTCTGAAGTAACTGTAACCATTACTTCATATTTCTGGGTGTAAAGAGACCCTTCCTGTACTACAATTTTACAGACTTTGGAAAATCTTAAATAGACTGGAAAGAAGGAGTTTAAGTCCTGTGGTTCTTACTGGAGTAGGGTCAACCCTTAGCCTCATAATAAAACAAAATATTTTAAAGTACTTATATATTTTATGGAATGTGAAAGCTTTTGGTGCATCTTGGATGTCCTTCAAATGAGTAATCAAATTCCAGTCTCCTGCAAACAGCATCAGACTTACCTAAAATTGAGACAGAACCATCACAACTCTAAACCGAAATACAGTAGATTTTAGATTTGGGCAGATGGTATACACTCTATAACTGGTGTGACTGAGCTTCCGTCTAATATCTGTTATCACTAACTGCCATAACGAAGCCATTCATTGGTCTTCACTTGCATTGCTCCTTGAGCTATCAGTACAACACTGCACTTTCTGCACACAACCATAAAAAAGTTGCAGATGTAGCAAGTAGTATACTACATCTCAATACTGCAAAGAGATCACGGAGTGTTTTAACCCTGACCACAAATTCAGTCAGTACTGGCATTCATTTGTGAACACTCGTACTGCATATACCTCACATGTGCAGTAACATCATTCAGTTACTAAATGGCACTGGCAATAGCACTCCCCACCTCCTTCACCCCACCCTAATTACTCCTACCTGCCGGGTAACTAAGTAATGGCACTGGCAATAGCACTCCCTGCCCTCCTTCACCCCACTGTAATTACTCCTTTACCTGCCGGGTTCCACTGATGAAGCCTGAATGTCAAAAACCTGGCATGCAGCAATGTTGGAAACTAATGCTTGAAACACACAAGGGCAAAAAACAAAGTGCAAGTGTTTTTGTTTGGTACAAGCCCCCCAAACTTAGACACCAACTCAGCGTTGGACAAACATTAAAAAAAGGAGAAATTAGTGAAAATAAAGGCATCGTTGGTGGCACAAGATTAGAAATTACACCATACTGACAGAGGAAGGACATGCTGGAGCTATCCGAATGCATGACGACCAAAAAAAAAAATGTCAAACCAAGCTGGAAACATAAAAGAACCACCAACATAAGTCTGTAGTGACATTGAAAAGACTAAAGTTTTGTACAATACAAAAGGCCAACACTGCTCATGGGATAATGCACATTCTCAAAATGCAGCTGTGCAGTAGAGAAAACCCACCATAATACTGCACCGAAAACAGTGACAGCGTGCAGCACAAACCTTTCAACTGTCCCTCCCCACCAAGTATTTCTGATTTTGTAACAGAAAATGAAGGTCACAATCAAGTAAAGAGTACTGGAGGATGCTGTCCAAAGCTCCTTACTCTATGGACATATCACAACAATGCAAATCACAATCTAACTAAATAGAACAAAACTTAGAAAGCCGTCTAATCACTTCTGATGTAACATAATGAAAGCACCGGCATGAAGCCAAACAAAAAGAAATAACAGACCAAGCATACTGCAGTTAGAGATATCAGCCACAACACTTGATCTGTGTGCACACAAGACTTCATAAGGCAGGATTTGCAAAGCGATACACTGGCGTTTCGAAATTCAAAAAGACACCAACATAAATACACGTGAATTGCGATGAAAGAGCACCAAGTGTAACAGTTATTGCGATAAAAGAGCACCAAATATTATTTTCAATTATCTCATTAGCGAAGTGGGTTTCAAAATAAACCTTTTGTTCTACCTAGTAACTTTCTGTCCCCTGCCAGTCCGTGCTCTGTCTGATATGAAACACTGTCACAAATTTGAGAAAAGCAGTCAGGTCTTCATTTACTCACAAGCAGTGATAAGCTGTTCTCCACAACTTACACGTACAGTTACTAAAGACAATACTTTTGCCAAAATATACATATTGATAGACTTCCCGAGCAAGAGCCGAAATTAATTGAGTGAAATGAGCACTTACCTCTGTGTAAGGAATATCCCCATTGCAGCTGTATGGCACTTGCCTTTCAGGATTTCTCACGGCTGTAAGTTGAGGGATGTATTACCGATGGTCTCCCAAAACTGTGAACAGAAATGTTCTGTTACAGTAGATAGAAAGATCCAGTAGCAATATAGCAAATACCAGAAAAATAAGGAGATTGCTACTGGAGGACCCTCTATTTATTGTAACAGAACAAAGAAAACTTAGGTCAGGGTTTGGAGGTGTTAGGCAAGTGGTGTCTTGGATTGCAGGAATCCGATTGGCTGCCACCACTTGCTTCCTGCAACACAAATAGAATCGGCTTTCAAGCAGATACACAGTAAATTGTAAATATAAACATGATGTTTATCCACACTGAAAACTAAGTTGAGAAGGTACCTGACAAAGTTCAGGTACTTTTTCAACTTAATTTGTAGCAGTGCAGCTAAAACTTTAATAGAAAGTAATAATGGCCACACAGATAAAAAACGCACTCTCCAAAGCTAAGAATACAGCATCCATGGGACCAGATGACATCCCGGGCTGTGTACTCCATGAACTACAAAATGAACTGGCACCTCACCTAAGTGTCATGTTTAATCATACCCTCACCTCAGGCTTCATGCCCACTGAATGGCGCACAGCTACAGTTATCCCACTCCACAAGGGGGGATCCACCTTGGATCCCAGGAACTACCGCATCAGTCTGATGAGCCTGATCTGCAAGGCCATGGAATGTGTTATCATGGAACTTATAAACAAAGATACTGGCAACCTTAAAACACTGGACCCCACCCAGTTTGGGCTTGTGAAGGGCCGATCTTGTCTCCTGAACCTGATTGACTTATTTGAATCAGTCTCCAGAGCCGTGGATGAGGGTAAGGCAGTCCACACTACCTATCTGGACCTCGCCAAGGCCTTTGACATCATCCCCCACTCTGGAATCATAGATAAACTTACCAGTCTGGGCATTAATCCCTACATCACTTGATGGGTTGCCAACTGGCTTACTGACAGAGCCTACACTGTAAAAGTAGCTGACTTCATATCCAGCTCCAGACAAGTGGAGTACCTCGGGGTTCAGTCCTGGGACCGCTCTTGTTTGGCATCTACTTCTCTGAAGTACAGGCCAACACTAAGGGACTCTGGCTAACAAAGTTTGCAGATGAATGCAAACTGGGAGCCATTATTAAATCCCCAAATGATGTCGATACTCTACAAAAGGGCCTTACAGAAACAGATGATTGGTGCCAGAGCCATGGACTCCAGCTCAATGCCAAGAAATGTATAGTTATCCCCTTTGGGAAAAAACATGTACCTGTGAATTGCTACATAGGTGGCAGTACACTAAACACCGAAAGTGTGATAAGAGACTTAGAGACACAGGTGGACAGTGGTCTCACCTTCAGTAACCACATCGCCACAACAGTCAGGAAATCCTTCTGTGTGGCACTCCTCATCACTAAGGGCTTTTCATCAGAAAACAGGAGGTCATTGTCCCACTGTACTCATCCCTCATTGTACCCATTATAGAATACAATGCCCCATTTGGTATGTACCTCTCAAGATATCTGCAACAACTGGAAAGATCGCAGAAATTCCTCACTAAAAGAATCACATGCCTAAAGCAGATGCCCTATGCTGACCGCCTTAAAAACCTCCAGCTGTACTCTGTCGCATATCGTCTACTCCGAGGCGATCTCTGCTTAACATACAAGGCCATGTCAAACCCAGGGCTGTTGAACATGCTACACTAAAAGAAATCCCAATCCCTCAGAGCCACACACTCCAGGGATCTAAACCTTGTCATCGCAATAAACAAAACATGCTGGAGGGATAGATTCCTGACCCAGAGACTCCCCAGAGTCTGGAATAGACTGCCCATACATGTCAAGCAAGAGCGCCTCTTTGGCCCTCTTTGAAAGGAACCTTGATGATTGGATGGGAGAAAGGAAATTCACCCCAGGGATCAAGTCAGTCGCCCTGCTAGACAGGGGTCCAGGGAAGTAAATAGTGTAGGAAGAAATAGCCAGGGAACTGTTATGGCTAGGCTTGTATAGGCCCTAGGGCTGATAGCCTAGTACCAACCTATGAACAGTGCTTGTGGAAGGCACACTGGTGGAACAACATACCTTTTCTGGCTTTTCAGAGAGCACTCTGGTGTAAGCATAAAGGCACCCTCAGAAGGTCTTCGGGGTTAATGAGTTAAGTGAAAACAGTTTTCCTAAACTGTTCAAATCATGAAACATGAAATGTGCTATGACAGTGGAAGTAAGCGGGTCTGTTAAGTAAGTAAAAGCAGTAACTTGGAAATGGTTTCATGTTATGTTTTTTTTTTTACAACTAGTGTGCTGATAGTGGGATTTAACATCTGATGAGACATAGTGAAAACTCTGTATATCCCTTAAAAATTTATTAAGTAATGTCTATAAAAAGAATGTTACAAATGCATGTTTCTTGGAAAATGTTTGCCAAGGTGATGAGGCATGGTGGAGTAGAGGTGGAACATTCTTTTATGTTGAGTTGGATTTGAAAACACTACTGTAAACTATATTCTCAAAGTCTTGAACCAGCAGGACTGAGCACCGAATGGACATTCGCCTCTGTAGTATAAAGCAACCAATTTGCCTGCTAAGAAGCAAAACACATGCAGTAACTGGAAAGGTAGTAACTGTATCTGGGTTAACAGCAATACATTAGCGCAAGACTAAACATCCTGTAACAGCAGGCAGTAATGTTCACATTTTCTCTTCAGACAGATGAAGTAGATGTATGTTACTTTAACTCTTGTCATTGTCACCAGCCCACTTGATATGCTTTCTCTTTTAGTGTTACCAAAATATGAGCTGCTTATTGAAGCACCGAAGTACATCCAGGATATCAACAGTTGTGAAACTGGAAAAGTGCATGCCAGGTAAAGCAGCAAAATGCATATGGTATCTTTTATTGTTACTGCAGAGGGTAAAATGCATGTAATGATATGTATTGTATTGTGTAGGTCAAACCAGAATCGTAGTTGGGGTGGGGCAACTGGGGAAAGGTGTAAGGAGTTTAACAGCGAGAGTTGTCGTGAGGACCAAGAAAGGCTTCTTCTTTACTTTGTACCTCACGTAAACATGCAAGTGTTAGAGGCAACATAGTGCTCCAGGGAGGAGTGCTACCTTTGAGAATATATTTATTTATTTTGTTGTTGTTCCACAACTTAGTATTGCCCTGGAGATCATTCACTCCCCAATTGCTCCGAGAGTGGAGGAGCTTTGCCCTTCCTCCCCTTACCTTGTTTCTCCTTATGTGATCTATACTCTAGCACTGGTGGTTCTGAATGTGTCTCCTGCCCATATGGTTTCCTCATTAGTGCTGACATCTTAGCTGCCTTCAGTGCTGATGCCTACCGTGATGTACTTGACTCTGTCCGACTCAGAGAGGTCAGAGCAGACTGAGTTTCAGAGCCATCCTTGCCCCTTGGTGCTTTGGCCCTGCACAGTTCGGCTCTGGACCTGACTTTGGATCTAACCAGGTCAATGACTGGGGTCAGGGCTTCTGCTAGGTCTGTGGATCAAGAAAGGTCGTTCCCAGCCAACCCAAGCCTTGGGTTTCAAAGTTAGAAAATTCTGTCCCACTCTGAGACCTGGTTATCACATAATGTATCTGCTCCATCCCAGTCTCATCTTCCGGGATCTTCAGTTTTACAATGATGTAAGACCTTCAGCAGCCCCAGACCCTGGGCTTTCCTGAGGCTTCTTTGTCTCCCCCAGTCTCTCACCCCCTCCCATGGAGCATAAGAAGCATCAGTGAAAATGGAGAATCCTAGATTCCTTCCTGGAGTCTTTGACAGAAGTCTGTAACCTTGATGAGGGGTAAAGGTACCCAGAATCCACCCATGATGCCGCCTCCTTTGTTGACTGCCTTGAACTGATGAGACCGTGAGGATGTTGAACTACCAAAGCCCATACTACTAAAGAGTTTGTGTTTCTTGAGGCCTTTAGTGCAGGCCTATCCATAACTTGGGTAGTATTCCTTCCTGACACCCTTGTAAACCTGATGTTTAGGATGGCATTGAAAGAACCTGCTGTAGTGGAGCCTATACCTTAGGAAGCCAGATAAAATCTTAGGCCCACCCAAGGATAAGTCTCATTAGAGCAAGGATCCTGATGTCAGTGTTCTTGTTGCTGCCAAGAAAGAGCTTTTAGAGAAGAGTGCATCAATCCATTCTCCAAAGAGAGTGTTGTGTGGATTGAACAGATTTGGGAAATGCACCTATGCTTCTGTCACCTTTTGTCTTCCATTCACCTAACTGAATAGCACACTGTGACTAGGCTTCATAGGGACTTGATTACAGTGTCTCTTAGTAACACCCCAATGACGGTCAAGACTCGTAAGTCTATTGAGGCTGAGTTTGGCCACCTTGCTGTTGATGGCAAATGTATCCATGCATCTCATTTTCAATGCCATGGATAGTATAGCTAGGGCAGCAGGTATCAACATCACATTTCATTGCCATGCCTGGATGCCCATCTTTAATTTTGCAGAGTGCTTAAAGGCATTTTTCCTTAATGCCTGTTTTGATGGGTCCACCTTGTTTGGCCCTGAAGTTGAGGATGCCTTGACCAGGAGTGAACAGGTGGGCAAGACATCTACTATAGGAGCCCCCCCAGGACTTTTCGCATAGCCAGAGATATGGGAAGTGGTTATTCCTTTGTAAGTCACTGCAGGCTTGTTCAGGATGCTGCAGGTGAGAGTACCAACACCCAACAGAGGGGGTAACTTCAAAGTATGCAACTACATGGGCAGGGATGGTCTTCAGAATTAGATCATCAAGGGGCTTCTCTCCGGAAACCATCTTCAATGCTCCTGAAGATTTGCCTGATTGCTGTGCTATGGAGGCAGTTGGCTGTCCATCCTCAAGCTTGGGAAGCCATCACATTGGATTCCTGGGTGCTGAGTAGTAGTCAGAGGTTACATTATCCTTTTTCACTTTACTTCATCTTTACATTAAAGATTCTTTCCATGTGGTTCTCCCTATCAGTGAAGGGAGGCATCAGTAGAGATTCAAAAGATGCTAACAAAGCAAGTCATCCAGGAGGTTCCACCACACTAGAGAGGATCTATTCAACATTGCTTTTTTGGGCACCAAAAAGAAGGACCTCTGGTCCATTTTTGAGTGAAGCAAGCTTAAATGTTAGTCAGACAGACCAGATTCTGGATGTTAATGGGGGAAGTCCATTCTACATCTCCTGAGGAAAGATGATTGGATATGTTTGATGGACATAAAGGATACTTGCTACCACTTAAAAATGGATAGTTACTACACATAAAAACAGCTAGATTTCCAGGAGGTTAATGTACTTTTGGCTGGGAGCCACTTGTTACCAGTTTCAAGTACTGCCCTTTAGCATCATCACAGTCCCCCCAAGTGTTCACCAGATAACATAATAGTAGAAACAAAACAGCCAAATACTCCCAAATGTTTAAACTGGAACACCAAACAAACTGTAGATAAAAAAACAGCAGAACAACCACGACGTTGGTAACTTCTTTACTAAAATATATAAAAGGATGAGTGCTTTCGTATATTACTATGCTTCATCAGATCTGATGAAGCATAGTAATATGCAAAAGCACTCATCCTTTTATGTATGAGATTACTTCTTTATTAAAAAAAAAAAAAAGTTACTAACGTCGTGGTTGTTATGCTATTTTTTTATCTACAGATATACAACAGTGGTAGCAGCACAGCTCAGGCTGCAGGGTCTTTCTGTATCTGGAAGACTGGTTGCTTACAGCAATTTCAGGGGCATCATGGATTAAGGCCAAATATTCCTTGCTTTGTTTGTGCCTCTCCTTTGGTATTGCAGTGAACTTCAGCAAATTAAGTCTTAACCCATCCAAGCTCTGGGGTTTATAAGCTACCATCTGGACATGACCAGTCAGATTGCGAAACCTCCTCATTCAAGCACATCTGTATGGATACAGACCCATCAGGTTCTTTTGTTTCAAAGGTCCCGACCTTCTCTAGTTCTCAGTCTGCTCAGTTTGATGGCTGCTGCCATATCACTCGTTCCTTTGGCCAGGTTTTACATGAGGGTTCTTCACTGGGCTCCTGTGCAGTGGTCAGTGATAAGTCTCCCAGTACATTCCCCCATACATCATACAGAGATTTAACTTCATCACATCTCAAGGTGTCTAATATCAGTTTATTATTCTTCAGCCCATGGCCACAGTGACCACAGATGCTTTCCTCATGGGGTGGGGGTGGGTGATGGGACATTGTGACGTCCCTCCTTTGGGCCAGTGATCAAGGAACCTTGACACTGATAGAGAACATTCAGTTTGAGAGAAAAATAGACGCACACAATATTTTTAGATGTAGCTCTCTGTACCAACCACATAGTTTCTTTAAGAGTACACAGAGAATGCATGCTTCAGTCCTGAGGCTGGACTTCCTCTCCAGGTTCCATAAATGACTCCACACTAACCAACTGTGAGGCGAGTCCTCATCTGGGTGTTTCAAGCCAAGTCCTCCACCACCCTCTGTGTGAAATCAGTGCTCTGTGTCCCTGTTCCAAGTAGCTGACACACACACACTTTGAGATTTGATTTACACACATACACACACCTGGGAAAGGCTGGCACAGATATACTTGCTATGTCACCTCCATCCAGACTGTAAGGTAGATACTGCCAGCAGAAGACCCCAAAGCCATCTACTGTAAGGCTCTTAGGATACCCAATTATACTTAGTAGTGTTTCCAAGCAGCAGGACTTTCATGAACGTGAAGCCACAGTGCCACTAAATAAATTTAAGTGCTCTCAGAGGTTAAAATATTTTCTAAAAGAACAGCCACA
Organism: Protopterus annectens; assembly: GCF_019279795.1. Taxonomy (NCBI): domain Eukaryota; kingdom Metazoa; phylum Chordata; order Ceratodontiformes; family Protopteridae; genus Protopterus; species Protopterus annectens. The sequence continues at coordinate 160,737,724 of NC_056747.1, read as the reverse complement.
GTGAAAGGTTTAGATATATTTAATAAAAAAAAAAAATGACAATATTTATTTGTTTTGCAGATATGCAAGAGGCCCACCAGGGTGGGGTCTGACAATGCCTTGTACGCCAGGCATAGATCTTCCCTCAACAACCTGTAAGAGACCAAATTCAGAGACAGGGCTTTGTATGGTCTGTATAGTACATGTTACACCCTGTATTCTTTTAGTGAGGACCTTCTGTGGTTGTTCCAGTTTGTTTTGCCTGATTAACTACAATAACAAAGGAGGCATTTTACTCAAAGATGGGTCTGATGAATGCTGAATATAATGAAATAATGACCCCCTTGTTCCTAGATACCATACCTGTGTTTATAAATTGCAAAACACAGAATGATTTCCTCATTCCTGTAGGCACATAGTGGTCAAAGGCTAGATTACGGTCTACATGTGTCCCCAAGTCTCGGATTGCTGGGTTGACTCTTACGCCTGTGTTGTCAGTGTGATAGTTACCAGGGATGGAAGACTTCTCTAAGGATATTATGCATCTCTTGGCATTTCATTTTAGTTCATGACTCTGACACCAGTGAGCCATTTTAAGCCTAGCCAATTATTCCTTTTGAGACTCAAACCCTGCACCTTGTGTTTGTTAGGCAAACACCTTAACCATTTGGCCACCCTCCCAACCTTGGAGAACATTAGTGCTGGTGGGTGATTGTGAGTATCCTAATTTGCAATCATTTGCAGATTTGGTCAGCCAGAGGCCCTTGATATTGACCTTGACTTCAGAGGAGTAGATGCCAAAATGAAGTGGTCGTAGGACCGATCCCGGAGGGCCACTGCTTGTGACTGGGAGATGGACTCCCCAGTTCTAACTTCCTGGGTTCTGTCTGTGAGCCACTTGGATATCCACCAGGTGACATCCATAGGGTGTCTTAAGGATTTATACTTAACCTTTTGTGTAAATCAACAATGCCCAAATGTGATAGTGTCAAATGCCATTGCCAGGTCAAGGTAGACAATGTGAACCATTTTGCCCTCCTCCATTGCTTTTGTGACCTTCTTAACAGTAGTCCACCAGGGTGAGTAGGCATGACCTGCTCTTGACGAAATCAAATTAGTTTTGGTCCAGTAATAGAGAATCTGTAATGCACCTTAATTTATTAATGCATGTAGTCAATGCCTTAAGCTGATAGGCAAATAGTAGGCTGTCATTCTGCAGACTATTACAGGCTTAGCCAATAAACAGAGTTCAGAATCAAGCCCTGTTCCTTGTATGTGTAAGGTTGACTTTAACCACTATGCCAATCCCTTTGTCATTCCATTCTTTGTTTCTTTTTATCTAAAATGAAAGATATGTTAAGTTGTCCACTCTCGCCTTCGTTCTTGCGGGATGGGTTCGGAGCCGATCCTCGGCTCCAACTCAGCCACTTTCTATAGCTCGAGAGATCTTTACTGGCTCGAGGCTACCCCTTATCCCAGAATGCCCAGCATCAGCTACCCAGATCTCGTTTGCTGCTTCAGCTGCGAGGTTATGTCAATACTGGCTCAGGCTTAGTATAACATTTTTCTCTGTTTAAAGTTAAACAATTTACTTGAAAAGTTAGTATTTTTTTTCACTGTTTATAGTAGTTTGTAAGTTTATTTAGTCGTAAACCCCTAATCTTGTCCTTTGATGTGTTTTTGTGCTGTGTTGGCCATCGCCCCTTAGTCGCTAGGCCTTCTGTTTTTCCCTGAACTGGTTTCGAGTCCCCTCCCCCCCTTAAGGACAGCCGTTTAAGTTAGAGGCTCTCCTTTAAGGTTTTTATCAATATAATTTTTAATGTTAAGTTGTCTATCTCGCCTTCATTCTTGCTGGATGGGTTCGGAGCCGATCCTCGGCTCTGACTCGGCCTTTTCCTAAAGCTCGAGAGCTATTTACTGGCTCGAGGCCTCCCCTTATCCCACAATGCTAGGCATCAGATATCCAGATCTGGTTTGCCGCTTCAGCTACGAGGTTGCATTTTTACCGGCTTCAGGTCATATAATTCTTTTTATAACCTTTCATAGTCAGGGTTGTTGTTGCTAATTTAGATTTTCTTTTCTATTAGAGTTGTTAAATTGTAATCCCTTTAGACCCACTTATAATCCCCTTTTTTCTGTTGATTACAGAGTTTTATTCCCTTCCTCCCTTCCCCATCCCCCTTTGGGGTAGTGGTTAGGCCTATCTCTGTATAGTGTGTTTGATATAGATATATAGTTTTTATAGTTTTTGGTTAATTATAACTGCTATAGTTGTAGAAGTTGTATTGCCTGTTCTAGTGCGTGTCTGTGTTTAGTGTTTAAGCACTAGTTTAAATTCCCTTGGTATCTCTTCTACCATGTCCAAAGATACCAAGGTTTCAGGTTTCAAGAAGTGTGACTCGTGCTGTCAGAAGATGTCTCTGACAGACGGTCACACTTCTTGTGTTTATTGTTTGGGCCCCCTACACCTGCATGACTCTTGTTCAGTCCGTCATGCTTTCAGTCCGAGAGTCCTGCAGGAATGTAGGAATAAACTAATTTTGAGAGGCTTGTTAAAGCCTGAAGGATCCCCAACTAAGCCTTCGTCGGGGAAATTCTTAAAGCCCGCCAAACCATCGGCTCCCTGTTCAGAGCCGACGCAGAGCGGAGCTTCTACTTCTTTGTCTGTTCCGGCCGGAACTGACACTTTGAGACCTCAGTCGGCCCCGACTTTGCCATTGGAGCCATCTCTGAGCCAGAAGCGTTCGAGATCCCCTTTAGAATCCGTCCGCTCAGGTCCTAGGTCCCCATTACTACAATCGGAGTGGAGTCATAGGTCCCATTCCTCTCGGTCCTCCAGGTTATCTGACCATGACTTAGAGAGGGTGGTCAGTAGGCTCCTTAAGTCGCAGGCACTGGCCAGAATGTTGACTAGCCCTTCTCAGCAGACTGTGGCTATCCCTGTTTCTTCAACTATTCCTCCTCCGACTCTACTACCGTGTTTGGAGCCGGAGCTTGTTGGGGCTCGAATCGTTGGAATGTCGAAGCCGATACCCCACCCTTCGGCTCCTTTGTCGGCTCCGATCTCTTAATTGGTTCTGTCCTTGGAGGGATCCGGGCGCCGAGACTTCCTCGTTGGCTCCGAGGGGGCGAGTGGCATCGGACCCTTGTCCGATCCCGTTCTCCCTCTCGGGGCCTCGGCGCAGGTGAGCTCGGCCCCGACATCGGTCTCGGAGCTGTCCCTCTCTGTGCCGGGAGGGGTTCACGTCTCTTAGGAATGGGAGCCTTCTTCTCTGCCTGATAGGGGCGCCTTTGAAGTCATGAGGAGCGTACTGACTCCTGGGTCGGCTCCGCGATCGACCCCTTCGGCTCCTCCCCCCATGGTGCCTGTGTCTCTCTGTCCACCCTCCTGACCCCAAGCGTGGAGAACAAGCGCTCCAGATAGCCCCATTGGGTGCATCTTCCTCTTCTGAGGCCTCCCCTGATCATTCGGAGGAGGCCCCTCGGAAGAGAAAATGTAAGAGGAAGCATGTTGACTCCCCCGAGTCAGTCACCTCTGACACTGACTTGGAGGATTCGGAAGGGTCCCCAAGGTCCCCCTCTGAGGATGTCTCCTTTTCAGACATCCTTGAGATCCTTAAGCAGAGGGGGAACTGGACTGCCCTCAACCCTTCCGAGGATGAGTCTGTGTATCTGGACGCGTTAGGTTCTCGTCCTTCCACCTCCTGGGTGTGTCTGCCTTTCGACCCACTCATGGAAGTAGTGGCTCGGAAGGCGTGGACGGCCCCCTGACACAGTGGAACTAACTCCCCGCAGGCCCACAAAATTCATCACAGCCCCGTCCGACAAACAGTTTCTCACTAAGGGTGTCCCTGTTGATGCCATGGTGGTTGCAGCAGCCACTAAGAAGGAGTTGGCTGACCCTTCAGTGCCTGTCTATCCACCTAATAAAGAATCTAGGACAGTGGACAGGTACGGGAAGCAGATGTTTTCTTCAGCGACCTTTTCCATGTGGCCGTTGAACTATCTGTGCCATTTCACTGGCCTTCAAAGAGATCTCCTTAAGGAACTGGGTGATACCCTTCAGGATCTATCTGCTGCGGGGTCTCAGGAAAAGATCAACTCCCAGCTGGCAACCCTTAATTCTATAGTCAACTCCTCCATGCGGCTCATTTCTTATGCAGCCGATGGGGCGAGTAGAGCCGCAGGCACAGGCGTGGCTTTGAGAAGACATGCCTGGATGCGGTTATGTAACTTTGCTGACCCCTTTAAGGCGTCCTTCACCAATACCCCCTTCGATGGTTCGGCTTTGTTCGGACCACAGGTGAAGGATACCCTTACCAGGTGTGAGCAGGAAGGCAAGACTCTCTCTGCTGTGGGATTCCGTTTTTCTACTCCTAGACCATACCCTAAAGGTCAGAAGGGTGGAAAAATGTGGTTTCGCAAACCCCAAGGAGTCGTGCCTGACCCATATGGAGAGTTTCCCTCCAGGGGCACAGGAGGGAACAACAACAGACGCTGCCCGAGGGGCAGAGGGGGTCCGCAGAATCAGGGTAGCAGGGAAACCTTTTCCGACAAACCCTTTCAGCACCCCTGAGGGGCTGCCCGACTGTCCACTCTCAGAGGCAGTTGGGGGAAAGATTATCACTGTACCCAGAAGCCTGGCGACTCCTCACACAAGACAAATGGATACAGGCCATCTTATCCGAGGGTTACAAAATCCCCTTTGTCCACACCCCCATTCAAACAAACAGATCCCTTCCAGATGTTCCACCCGGTCTAAGGGAACAAGCAGTACTAGAAATCTCAAAATTGCTAAGAAAGAGTCATCCAGCCAGTCCCAGCAGACTAGCAAGGATCCGGGATTTACTCCAAGTTCTTTTTGGTACCAAAGAAGACAGGGGACTAGAGACCCATTTTGGATCTCAGCAGATTAAACAAATCTGTTCAAAGAACGAAGTTCCAGATGGTCACGCTTCAGTCCATTCTACCCTTTTTGGGTCCGGACATTTGGATGTGCTCCATAGACCTTCAGGATACGTACTACCATATCAAAATGAACAGATGCTCCAGGAGGTTTCTCCACTTCCAGCTGGGAACCAGTCACTATCAATTCAGAGCCCTGCCCTTTGGTCTCACCACAGCCCCCAGGGTGTTCACCAAATGCATGGCAGTGGTTACGGCTCACCTGAGACGGAGAGGATTCCAGGTGTTTCCATATCTAGTTGACTGGCTCCTAACTGCTTTCACCAGGCATCAGCTAATCCGAGCCAGGGATTATACCATCCAAACTTGCTCAGAGCTAGGTATCTCTATAAACTTCGAAAAGTCTGCATTGTCGCCTTGTCAATCCTATAACCTTTATAGGTGCCATATTAAACACAAAAGAACCGTCGGCAAAACTCCCATTAGAAAGAGTATTAGACATTCGCTGACATGTTCAAACGTTGCTACAATGCAAAAGATTTCAGGCCAGATTTGTATTGAAAACCTTAGGTCTCATGGCAGCAGCTATCACATTACTTCCCTTGGCTCGTTTTCACATGCGAATTCTTCAGTGGATGCTCTTTACCCAATGGTCCTTTCAACAGCTTCCGATGTCTCACAACATAATAATTACTCAATCATGCAAAGACCACCTATCTTGGTGGATGGTCTCCCCTCAAGTTTTTCAGGGCAGACCGTTTGTACTTCCTCCTCCGGTTGCCACAGTGACAATGGATGCCTCCCTGATCGGATGGGGGGGGCATTTTCAGGGCAGGACTGTCCAGGGCACTTGGCAACCCCTAGAGTACCATCTGCACATAAATGTCTTGGAGATGAGAGCGGTACTTTTAGCGTTGCAAGCTCTTCGGGACTCTCTACCTACCGGGACTATTGCAGTTCACACGGACAATGTGTCGGTAGTGTGGTACATCAACAAGCAGGGCGGAACCAGGTCCCCTATCCCTTATGTCGAGAAGCACTCAGACTTTGGCAGTGGGTGATCTCTCAACGGTTTCTGATAGCAACGCACATCCCCGGGAAGTCCAACGTCATAGCGGACAGGCTAAGCAGAGCAATCCTTATGCCTCACGAGTGGTCTCTCAATCAGTTAGTAGCGGACAAAATTTTCCGCAGATGGGGTCAACCTTTCTGCGACCTTTTTGCAACCCCTCTCAACAGCAAGTGCAGCGACTTCTTCACTCTCCTCCCCCTCCCAGGCCATTCCCCCAGAGACGCTCTAGTTCACGATTGGCCCCGGGGTCTGCTCTATGCATTCCCTCCTTTTCCCTTAATTCCAAAACTGATTCAGAAAGCAACAGCTTTGGGATCCAGGATGATCCTCATTGCTCCTTACTGACCTCAACAAATTTGGTTCCCATTCCTACATCGTCACCTGCTGGAGCAGCCCTAGAATCTGGACCCAGTGCCAGACCTCTTGATCCATCAGTCGGGCGGGCTGCACCAATCCCTTCACTCTCTCAACCTCACAGCTTGGTTGCTCCACTTCCAACCTTAGCCAGGCTTCCACATATTTCTCAGACGGTGCGCAAAGCCCTACTTTCTTCGCACAAACCTTCTACTAGAAAAACTTATGCTAGTAAGTGGAAACATTTTTCTTTCTGGGCCGAGGCTAGAAAGATAGACCCCTTGACAGCCCCTGTCCATAATATTTTAGATTTTTTGGCGGAACTTTTTCGAGCAGGTTCCTCAGCTGCCACCATTAGGGTCCAATTGGCTGCTATCGCAAATTTTCACATTAGCCTATCAGAGTCCAGTATCATGTCCCACAAACTTTGTAAGGCCTTTCTTAAAGGAACTATCTTACGTAGACCCTCGGTTAAAGACCCCCCCCCCCCTCCGTGGGATTTGAACTTGATATTAACTTCATTGATTCTCCCTCCTTTTGAACATGCAGCTTCTTGTTCCTTAAAGTTACTCTCCGGGAAGACTTTCTTCTTAGTAGCCATCACCTCGGCCAGAAGAGTATCGGAACTTCAAGCCCTTTGTGTTCGTCCTCCATATCTTATTTTTCACAAAGGTAGAGTTTCACTCAGGACTAATCCTTCCTTTTTGCCCAAAATACCCTCATAGGCAAATCTCAATCAGGCTGTTGATCTTCCTGCCTTTTTTCCTAATTATTCAAACAGAGCTGAACAAAAGTTACACTATTTGGACGTTCACAGGCAGTTATGTTTTTATTTGGGTAGGACCAAACAGTCAAGAAAATTAGATCAACTCTTCCTGTCCTATGCTGAGGGGAAAGAGGGCCTGCCAGTTTCTAAGGTAACCTTGTCCAGGTGGCTGGCCTCTATTATTACCTTGATCTACCAACTGAGACATAAAGAACTTCCTTCAAAACCAAAAGCTCATTCCACCAGAGCTTGGCTACGTCGGTAGCTTTTCAGGCTAGACTTCCAATGGAATCTATTTGTGCTGCAGCAACATGGGCCACTCCTCATACCTTCATTTCACATTACAAGTTGGATACGGCCTCCAGGAGTCGAGCTGTTTTTGGTTCCACTGCGCTCAAGAGTCTGTTTCAATGAGCCACCCAGGGCTAAGGTGCTAGGGATGCTGTCCCATCCAGCAAGAATGAAGGCAAGATAGACAACTTAACATTAAGAAGTTATGTACCTGCCATAACGTTCCATGTTGGTTGTCTTCATCTCGCCTTCTTTCTTGCATCCCACCCTCCATCCCCCTAGCCTGGTAATGACCAAGAAGAATCCCTTTTGAGGCCTTCTTACGGTTGACCTTGTTTTTAGGTTACGTCCTCTTCTGTTTGTAGCACTGTAGGTAAACCTTTGGTGGGAACTAGTGTGTTTTTTTCCATGGTGTTAGCTTTCCAAAGGAGATCTGGATATCCGATGCCTAGCATTGTGGGATAAGGGGAGTCTTCGAGCCGGTAAATAGCTCTCGAGCTTTAGAAAAAGGCCGAGTCAGAGCCGAGGATCAGCTCCGAACCCATCCAGCAGGGAAGAAGGTGAGATGAAGACAACTAACATGGAACGTTATGGTAGGTACATAACTTATTATTGTAGTGTGTCTTTTTGTGTGGTACTTCCTTCTTTTTTTCTTAGAATGTCCAAGGAAGTTAAAACTTCAGGGTTTAAAAATGGCGACTCATGCTGTCAGAAGATGTCTCTGACAGATGGGCACACTAGTTGTGTGTATTGCTTGGGGGCTGTGCATCTGCAGGACTCTTGCTCTGTTTGTCATGCGTTTAGTCCAAGGGTCCTGCAGGAGCGGAAAAATAAGCTAATCCTCCATGGATTGTTGAAACAGGATTCACCGGCTAAAGCATCTCAGCCAAGTGAAATCTTTGAAGTCAGTCAAGCCATCGGCTCCATTTTCGGAACTGACCTGTGAGCTTGACAGACCAAGTGTGTCTGTGCCCTATAACACAGACAAGACGACTACTCTGTCGGCTCCAACTGTTACCTTGGAGCTGTCTCTGAGCCACAAACAAGCTAGGTTTCCTTCATTGGAGCCGATTAGCTCGGTGCCACAATTACCCTTACTTCAGAGCAAAGCCGGTCATTGCTCATCTTCCCACTCCTCTTGATCCTTGAGGTTATCGGATCAGGACGTGGAGAGAGTGGTCAGTAGTTTGCTGAAGTCACAGGCCCTTGCAAAATTGCTTTTGAGCCCACCTCAACAGGCCTTGACCCCATCTGCTTCGATTTAGATTCCTCCTCCTACTGTGCTTAGTTCGGGGTCAGCGAGTGGTTCCTTCGGCTCCAGTCTCTTCGGCTCCAATGTTGGCTCCAATTACCTCGGTTCCTCCTTCCATGGAGGTATCTGGGTGCCGAAGCTCTCTCGTTGGCTCCAAGGGGGGAAGTGGCATCGGACCCCTGTCTGACCCTGCTCTCCCTCTCGGAGCATCGGCTCAGTTGAGCTCGGCTCCCACATCGGCCTCGGAGCCATCGCTCTCTGCACAGAGTGGGATTCCTGTCTCTTCGGAGCTGGAGCCCTCTTTGTGTTGAGACCATGATGCTTTCGAGGTCATGCGGAGAGTGCTGTCCCCACAGACGGCACCACTATCGGTCTCATCGGATCCATCCCCTTTTGTGCCTGTGCCAACCTCTGCTACTCCTCCAGCCCCAAAGCGTAGGGAACCTATGCCCCAGGACACCCCATTGGGTGAACCCTCTTCTCCCAAAACCTCCCCAGAGCATTCTGAGCAGGCTTCCCGGAAGAAAAAGTGCAAGAGGAAGCACCGAAACTCCCCCGAGTCTGTCACCTCAGATACAGACCTGGATGAATCGGAGGGGTCCCCAAGGGCCCGCTCTTTAGATGTTTCCTTTTTGGACATCCTCAAGATTCTTGGGCAGAGGCATAGCTGGACTTTCCTAGCCCCCTCTGAGGATGAGTCTGTATACCTGGACGCATTTGGTTCCAGACCTTCCACCTCCTGGGTGTCTCCGCCTTTTGATCCACTCATGTCCGTAGTGTATCGAAAGACTTGGTTAGCTCAGATTCCATGGAACCTGTCCCAAGGAGACCTAATAAATTTATCACAGCTCCCCAAGTCAAATTCCTGACTAAAGGTGTCCCAGTTGATGCCATTGTGGTATCAGCAGCCACAAAGAGAGAGTTAGCTGAAACCTCCTCATCTCTCCATCTACCGAATAGAGAGTCTTGTACGATGGACAGATATGGGAAGCAAATGTTTTCATCAGCAGTTTTCTCCCTTAGGTCCCTGAACTATCTTTCCCATTTTACTAGACTATAGAGGGATCTCCTAAAAGAGCTTGGAGATGACCTACAAGATCCCACAGCTGAGGGAGCTTCAGCCAAGGTAGCTACCCAGCTGGCGACTTTAAATTCAGTAGTCACTCCTCCATGAGGCTTATATCATATGCAGCCGATGGAGCGAGCAGAGCTGCAGGAACAGGAGTGGCTCTTGGGAGACATTCTTGGCTGCGGCTGTCAGTTTGTGGAACCTTTCAGAGCATCCTTCACCAATACCCCCTTTGTTGGCTCCTTTCTGTTTGGGCCTCAGGTGAAAGACACGCATACCAGGTGCCAGCAGGAAGGCAAGATGCTCTCTGATGTGGGAGTCTGTTTTTCCTCTCCTACCAGACCATACTCAAAAGGTCAGAAGGGTGGAAAGATGTGGTTTCGAAAATCCCAGGGACCCTTGCCTGACACACATGGTGGTTTTTCCCCCAGGGGCAGAGGGGGAAACAATAACAATGGCAGATGCCACCATTGTGGCAGAGGGGGTCCGCAAAATCAGGGTGACAGACATATGTTCTCTTCCAAACCCTGTCAACATCTCTGAAGGGATGCCTGACTGCACAGCTCTGGAGGCAGTCGGGGGAAGGCTTTCATTGTACCCAATTGCCTGGCAAAATATTACAAAAGACAAATGGGTACTATCCATTATATCTGGAGGTTACAAAATTCCCTTCCATCAACCCCCTCTTGTTTCAAAAAAATCCATCCCAGATGTTCCACCCATTCTGTGAGATCAGGCAGTCACAGACGTTTCAAGACTGCTAGAAAAAAGCCATCCAGGAAGTCCCTGCAGACCAAGTAGGATCTGGAACTTACTCAAGATTCTTTTTAGTGCCCAAAAAGACAGGTGACTGGAGACCAATTCTGGATCTCAGCAGATTAAACAAATCTGTACAAAAAGAAAAGTTCTGAATGGTAACACTGCAGTCCATTTTCCCCTTTCTGGGTCAGGACAATTGGATGTGCTCCATAGATCTTCAGGACATGTACTGTCATATAAAAATGGACAGACGGACCAGGAGATTTCTATGATTCCAGCTAGGGGCCAGTCATTACCAATTCAGAGCTCTCCCCTTTGGTCTCACCACAGCACCCAGGGTGTTCACCAAATGCATGGCAGTAGTTATGGCTCACCTGAGATGTCTAGGATTCCAGGTGTTTCCATATCTAGATTACTGGCTCCTCACTGCTACCACCAGGTAACAGCATATAGAGGCATGAGATTACACCATCACATCCTGTGCTCAACTAGGCATCACAATAAATTTCAAAAAATCTGCCTTGTTGCCCTGTCAATCTATTACATAGATAGGAGCAGAGCTAGACACAAGAAAAATGATTGCAAAATTGCCTCAGGAAAGAGTTTCCATTATTCGACAACAGGTGTCACTTCTCCGGAGGAGCAAAAGAATTCAAGTCAAATATGTCCTTCAAGCTGTAGGGTTCATAGCAGCAGCCATTCTTCTAGTTCCCTTAGCACGCTTTTACATGAGAATCCTTCAGTGGCTTCTTTTCACATAATGGTCCTTCCAGGAATTACCCATGTCTAACATGATGCTAATTACGGAATCTTGCAAAAGACACCTTTCCTGGTGGATGGTCTCCCCACTAGTGACTTAGGGCAGACCTTTCGTAGAATCCCATCCAGTTGCCACAGTGACCACAGACGCTTCCCTGATGGGGTGGGGCATTATCTAGGGAAGACAGTCTAAGGCACATGGCAACCTTACGAGTACCACTTGCACATCAATGTCCTGGAGATGAGAGCGGTGCTCCTAGCGTTGCAAGCTCTTCAAGACGCTCTCCCTGCCAGGACTATTGCAATACAAATGGACAACAGGTCAGTGGTTTGGTACATCAACAAACAGGGCAGAACCAGGTCTTACCCCTTATGCCGAGAGGCCTTCAGTCTGTGGCAGTGGGCGATTTCCTACCAACGTTTTCTGACAGCAATGCATATTCCTGGGAAATCCAATGTAATAGCGGATAGGCTCAGCAGGGCTATCCTCATGATGCACGAGTGGTCTCTGAAACAGGAAATTGTGGATCTTATTTTCTGCAAATGGGGCCAGCCTTACTGCAATCTCTTTGCCTCTCCCCTCAACAACAAATGCAGCAGCTACTTCTCCCTTGTTCTTCCTCCAGGTCAAACACCCAGGGGCGCTGTAGTCCATGATTGGCCTCAGGGACTCCTTTATGCATTTCCCCCCTTCCTCCTAATTACAAAAGTCATTCAGAAAGCAAAATCGTTGAGTTGCAAAATGATCCTCATTGCCACCTATTGGCCTCAACAGATTAGGTTTCTGTTCCTTCACCCCCACCTTCTAGCCCAGCCTTGGGTTCTGGACCCAGTGCCGGACCTCTTGATTCATCAGTCAGGTGGGTTACACCAATCCCTCCAATCTCTCAAGCTCACAGCTTGGTTACTCCACTTCCAATCTTAGCCAGGCTCCCCAGTATTTCCCCAGCAGTGTGTGATATTATTGTTTCCTCCCATAAGACAACTACAAGAAAAGTTTATGCTAGCAAATGGAAAAGATTCTCTTACTGGGCAGAATCCAGGAATTTAGATTCTTTTACAGCTCCAGTACACGAACTTTTGGATTTCTTAGCAGAACTGTTTTAATCTGGTGCAGCTGCTGCTATCAGAGTACAACTAGCTGCCATTTCAAATTTTCACATCAGTGTTTTTAACACAAGCATAATGTCTCACAAACTCTGTAAGGCCTTCATGAGAGGTACACCTCTACTTAGACATCCAGCTTGGGATCTCAAGTTTGGTTCTGGCCTCATTGATATTGCCATCCTTTGAACCAGCAGCATCATGTTGTTTGAAATGTCTCTCTTGGAAAACTCTCTTCCTAGTTGCTATTACTTTTGCCAGACGTGTTTCAGAACCATGCCCTGTGTGTTCTCCGTCCATACCTGTTTTTTCACAAATACAGAGTTTCTCTGAGAACCAACCCATCTTTTCTACCTAAAGTTTGTTCAGAACACAATTTAAATCAATCCATTAAACATCCTGTCTTTTTCCCTAATCATTCCAACAAGGCAGAATACAGATTACACCAATTGGATGTGCATAGACAAATATGTTTCTATCTCCATAGAACTAAAGAGCTGAGAAAATCAGATCAGTTGTTCCTTTCATTTGCTAACAGCAAACAAGGCCTTCCAGTTTCTAAAGTAACCTTATCAAAATGGTTATCAGACACCATTGCCTATACGTACCATTTGCGACAAAAAGATCTTACAGCAAGACACAAAGGTCATTCAACCAGGTCATTAGCTACTTCGGTAGCTTTTCAATCTAGATTGCCCATAGATTCAGTTTGTGCAGCAGCTACTTGGGCAGATCCTCATACATTTATTTCTCATTACAAAGTAGATGTGGCATCCCGGGGCAGGGCTTCCTTTGGTTCCATGGTTCTGAAGAGTCTGTTCCAATGAGCCACCCAGGATTGAGGTGCTAGGGACGCGGTCCCATCCAGCAAGAATGTAGGCGAGACTGGACAACTTAACATAAAGAAGTTATGTACCTACCTTTAACGTTCCATGTTAGTTGTCCTTCATCTCGCCTTTCTTCTTGCGTCCCTCCGCCTTCCCCCTTCCTCGAGGATTGAGAGGAGTTTTTTTCAATGGTTTCACTGGCTAACTTGTTTTGTTCTTAGTTGCTTCCCAAGCAAACCATGACAATTTACTGTATATCCAGGTTTAATAATAATGGATTATCTTCTATGATTATGTCTAGTGTGAGCTATCTCAAACGAGATCTGGGTAGCTGCCGCTGGGCATTCTGGGATAAGGGGTAGCCTCGAGCCAGTAAAGAGCTCTCGAGCTATACGAAGTGGCCGAGTCGGAGCCGAGGATTGGCTCCGAACCCATCCAGCAAGAAGGAAGGTGAGATGAAGGACAATTAACATGGAACGTTATGGTAGGTACATAACTTCTTTTTTTAGGTGGAACATAAATTTCTATATCCAAGCAAATGTGTTATAATTTTTTTTACAGGTTTAGATGTTCCAAAGTCTGCAGCTGTCCTCTTGTTTTACTTCTTTTGAGGATGTTTTTCTCACAGCATGCAGTTTACCTGACCAGTTAAACTCCTGCCCCTAGTAAGTCTGACAGGTTATACATGGTTACATGGTTTCTCAGACTCATAAATACTTGGTGTTGTCCGATTTCCCCTTCATTCTTACTAGGATGGGTTCATATCTGATCCTCAGATCTGAGACTGCCTTATAGGCAAGCTCGAGGTCTTCCACTATCTTTTGGCTAAAAAATAAAGACTATCCCAGCGTGCCCTAAAAACGTCTCCCAGATCTTGTTTGATGCTAAACAAAATTGGGTTCTCATTCTGCTAGGTCTGGCTAAGTATAGTCTTAATTACCTCTCACTGTTTTAAATCCGTGTTTTAATTGTTATACTAGCATTAAATAGTTAGTCTGTTGTGCTAAATTGTATACTCTGCCTCTTTTGTTTTTTTTTTTTTTTCTGCTGGTTGGCCGTCGTGTTTCCTTGGGGCTTATTCCCCCCCCAACTTTCTGTAAACATCTATAGCCTGTTTAAGTTAGGGGGTTCTTTCTCTCATACCTCATTACTTAAAATCCTGTTGTTTTTGTCAGTTCATTTAAATTGGAGAATTGTCTCCCCCCATTAAGCTCCTTTTAGTTAGAGGGCTTTCTCCCTTCCCTTCCCCTCCTGTCCTTTTGAGCATAGTCTGTTTAAGTTAGAGGACTGTGCCTCCCTTTAAAAACATTATTTGTTGTTGTTTAAAAAATAAATATATTTTTTCTTACATAAATTCTTTTTAATTCAAAATGTCTTCCAAGAAATGCAAGGAATGTGGACAAAAAATGTCATTGACTGACAGACACACTACACTATCTGTGTCAGTTGTTTGGGAGCTGTCCATCCCTAGGAGTCTTGCTCTATTTGGCATTATTTAACCATAGAGCTCTCCTGGAGAGGAAAAACAAGCTTATTTTGAGAGGATTGTTAAAGACCCCTTCTCAGAGGCTATTCAAGAAGGTCCAGGTTCTTCGAAATCACGAAAGTCTCTTTCCTCTAAATGTGACAGCAGAGAAGAGGTCATCATCTTCTAGCGCTCCATTGGAGCCATCTAAAAAAATGGCAAAAATTTCATCTCTGGATCCAAAGATTACCGGATCCGAAAAGTCATTGGCTCCAACACCATCAGTTTCGGTGCTAAAGGAATTTGAAATTTGGAGCCAATCCCTTGTCTTGAAGCCATTCTTTCTGACCCTCAGATCACCCATTCTACAGCCTTTTATATCTCCAGCCCTCTCGACTCTGTCTTTCAGGAGCCTGTCTGACGATGATGTGGATCGAGTGGTACAAAGGCTGTTAAAGACTCCAGCACTGGCCAAATTATCAGATTCAACTCCAAGGGGTTTTGATCCGACTGCATCCTCCCTTTCTGCTTCAATTCCTCCTCAGATCCGTTCTCGGACTTTGGAGTCGGACTGTTTGAAGCTGATACTGATGGAAACTTCAGAGACAAGACCTATTTTCAGCATCTTCGGCCCAGACTATTGCTCTGATGTCTACGGGTCCATCTGAACTCAAGGAGCCTAGGCGCTGACGCTCTCCAGTTGGGTCCGGGGAGGCAAGTTGGATCGGACAGTTGTCTGATCCGATCTTACCTCTTGGGGCATTGGCTCAGGTGAGCTCGGCTCCTTCCTCTGCCTTGGGCCCATTGTCCTTCATTCCGGGAATTCCCTTGGCTGCTTCTGATCCAGGGGTTTCCTCAGATCAGGGACGAGGGGCCTTTGAGGGAATAGGAGAGTATTACCTCCTCAGACAATTCCACTGTCATCTTTGGGATGTTCTTCCCCCTAAAGCACCGGTGTCTGCCTCTGTATCCTTGCTTCCACAGGGACGCAGAGTTCCTAGGCCTCAGGATGCCTTGCAGGGTATCCCCACTCTTCTGAAACCTCTGCAGAGTACCCCTCTGAGGAGGTCCCTTGGAAGAAGTTATGTAAGAGGAAATATTTAGATTCTCCACAGGACTGTTACTTCTGATACAGACCTTGATGAAGCCGACAGGTCCCCATGGTAACCTCCTGATGTCTCCTTTGGAGAAATCCTAGAAATACTTAAGCAGAGAGGTAGCTGGAAGCCCACAAACTCTTCAGCAGAGGAGTCCATACTCCTGAAGGCCTTTGGATCTCAACCTTCCTCCACTTGGGTGTCTGCACCTTTCAACAAACCGATAGATGTGGTTTCTCGAAAGGTGTGGGAGTCCCAGATTCAGTGGAACCTGTTCCTAGGAGGCCAAATAAGTTTATTACATCTTCAGCTGACAAAACTTTCCTGACCAAGGGAGTCCCAGTAGACGTTATGGTGGTGGCAGCATCCACCAAGAAGGAACTCTGAGACATCGTCTGTTTATCTACCGAACAGAGTCTCTCGTGCGATGAACAGATATGGAAAGCGCATCTTTTCTTCAGTGACTGTTGCCCTCATATTGCTGAACTACCTTACCCATTTTACAAGATTACAGAGACGACCTGAAAGAGCTAGGAAATGCACTCCAAGGTTCAGTAGCTGAGTGGGGTCACAGGGTCTCCTCTCAGATGTCTACATTAAATTCAGTTGTCAACTCTTCCATGAAGCTGCTCTCTTATGCAGCAGATGGAGTGAGCAGAGCAGCGGGTTCAGGAATTTCCTCAAGAGAGACATTCCTGGATGCGCTTGTGTGACTTTGCAGAACCTTTTAAATCTTAATTTGTGAATGCCCCATTCAATGGCTCATCCCACTTAGGGCCCAGAGTCAAATACAGGCATGAAAGATTCTGTATGCCATAGGAATTTTTCCCTAACCTACTAGACCATACCCCAAAAGTCAGTAAGGAAGTGGAAAAATGTGGTTTTGAAAATCTCAAGAGAGCTTTCCAGGACACACGTGGTGAATCTTCCCCAGGGGCAGAGGGGGGAAGTGGTGGTAGATGCTGAACACGTGGCAGAGGGGGTCCGCAGAATCAGGATGACAGAGAATCCTCCTTTGGTAAGCCCTTTCAGTGCTCCTGAAAGGAGGCCTACCTGTCCATCTTTGGAGGCAGTCAGGGGCTGCTTATCTTTGTATCCAGTAGCCTGGCAACAAATAAAAGACAAATGGGTACAAAGCATCATATCCAGAGGTTACTCTATACCATTTTCCTTCCCTGTCCCAAAATTAAAAAATATCCCAGACGTTCCACCCAGTCAAAGGGAACAAGCGACATTAGAAATTCAAAAGTTGTTAAGCAAGAGTGTCATCCAAACAATCCCCGCAGAACAAATAGGATCCGGAACTTAGTCAAGATTCTTTTTAGTTCCAAAGAAAATGGGACTGGAGACCAATTCTGGATCTCCGCAATCTAAACAAATCGGTAAGAAAGTCCAAGTTCAAGATGGTAACACTGCAGTCCAATACTCCCCTTTTTTGGGACAAGACAATTGGATGTGCTCGAAAGATCTCCAGGATGCATACTACGACACTATCACCAAGGGATGCACTTGCTCACGATTGGCCCTCAGGTCTCCCGTATGCCTTTCCTCCCTTTCCATTGATACCCAAAGCTCTTAAGAAAGCCAATCATTGGGAAATGGACTTGATACTCACCGCCCCATACTGACCTCATCAGATCTGGTTTTACTTCCTGTGCCTTATCTTCAGGAGGAGCCTTGGATTCTGGACCCAGTTTCATACCTTCTTGACTGATGCATCAGGCACGCTCCATCCTTCCCTTCAGACCCTCAAACTGACAGTTTGGCTGCTCCGATTCCAGCCATAGCCGGGTTTCTTAACCTTTCTTCATCAGTGAACACATTCTAATTACTTCTTATAACTCATTACATCCAAGTGACACCTTCAGGTGCATCTGCAGTTAACTCCTACTGAAATCTCTAGGCATCAAATATTGCTTGTTCATATTTGCATCAATAATTACAAAACTATGCTATGTACAAGGTTTTAAAAGATATAATCTTAAAGCTCAAACAGTGACAAACTCAACTGCATTAATATTTGACCTCTGTCTAGTGCAGGTAAACAGGTATTAACAATTTTTTATTTATTTATTTATTTATAAATTAAAAAAAAATAATAATAATATTTGACCTCTGTCTAGTGCAAGTAAATGGGTATTAACAATTTTTATGATATTAATTTATATAGATATAATTTTCACATTTCTCCCAATATCTCAACAACCAAGTAACACAGAACTCCTTAGCCACATGTGAAAGCTCTAATATAGAAGAATATAATGCTGCTTACATTGTGTGTAAGTTGAGTGGTTGCTAATACTGTAAGCTGTTTAGAAAATATTACAAATATAATAGTTATTGTTTACTGTGACTTACAAAATTTGGTTTAAGACCTAGAACATAAAGAATACTGTCACTAAAAATAATTTTTGTTGAAGAGTATGTTATTTATACTTTAATAATCCCGATGGTTGCAGAGATAAGAACATTTGTTTGAAAAGTGAGAGCATAATTTTTCCTGTCAAAAGGCTTAGGCTCAGCCCATTTGAAGTTACAGTGCAAATTTCCTGAGCTTTACTGGAGTGAGTGAGATGAGGCTTCAACAAGAAAGATATATATAGAAGCAAATGGAAAAGATTCACATTAAGAGCTTCTCATAACCATATTGATCCATTTACTGCCCCAGAAAATTCTGTTCTAGATTTTAAAGCAAAATTATTCAATGAAGGCGCAGCTGCAGCTACCATAAGAGGCCAGTTAGCAATGATTGCTAGTTTCCGTATATATATATATATATATATATATATATATATATATATATATATATATATACACACGCGCGCGCACACACACATATATCCCAACACAGCAATACAGTTCCAATAAAATGCCACAATCCAAGTTACTTTTCGACCTTTTATTTGACAAATTAAAACAATAAGTTGAGCGCTTTCATCTACAATAACTTGTAGACTTCATCAGAACAACTAATGCATACACCAATAGGGTTTATATACTTCAAAAAGCCCGCCATTCATTAATTGAATAATCATCTAATGTGCTTTTAAAGTAACATTTCTAAATTCCGTATATCCATGTATTACAATTGCTTAAAAACCAATATGCATATATTAACGTTTATACTCATCACCCAACTAATATTATTTAACATCAATATTAATATAAATATACATAAACCACAACATCTAAAACCAATAGACAACATCACAATAGTACGTCAACATAAAAAATGCATAGTAAATTCATTTTATTGTATACATATAATATATTAAAATATTATACTGTCAATTCCAAATGACAAATTGTCAAAACTGTTAAAAAATATTTAAATAATATCCACTAAAACTGAAAAAATTGATTTAATAAAAAAATATATATTTTGATTGTGATTTGTAGAATTAAAATTAATTTATATTAATTTATGCTACAACTAAGTACAACACTTAATAAATTTGTATTATGCTATAATCCTTAATTCCTAATAAGTGGGTTTGTGGGAATAGTGTCATTTAAACCAGGGGGACAGGAAGCATTTAACCTAATTTGCCATTTAACTTCTCTTTCTGCCACCATGGCTTTAATATTGCCTCCCCTAGGGTTCTGTTGTATCACTTCCAAGATAACAAATTTAAAGGTAACACAACCTACATTACTTAATATGTGTCGATACGGAGCATTGTTAGTATCTTTTTTTCTAATACAATAAAAATGATCATATATTCTATCTTTGAGCTTCCTGTCAGTCTTCTCCACATAAAAACAATGACATGAACAACACAATGCTAAATAAATCACATGTTGTGATTGACAGTTGCCTCTACTAAAAAAGATTTTGCTTTTCATAATATTGTGTAAAACAATGCTCTCTTCCTCAACAGTATTGTAACATTGGCTACAATGTCCGCATTTCTTAGTCCCCCCCCCTCACACATCTATATATATATATATATATATATATATATATATATATATAT
>NC_056747.1:160704840-160712340 GCF_019279795.1 Protopterus annectens | reverse complement strand
CTCTGAAGTGGTGTAGATAACCTTCTACAGCCGCTCCTAGCACGCTCCACTGTAAACTTGCGCTAAAGCATTACATCACAAGTTGTTACCTTAATTTAAATATTTGTTTCTCATTGACCTTAATTAAATGCATTGTAATTAGGTACTGAAACCAGCTCACATTACCGATTGGCTAATTCCCCCACCTAATTTAAGTACATGAACTATTTTAATGACTTGCCTTGGCACAGTATTTCATTCTGAAGTAGATCAGTACAACAAAAAGATTGAAAGCGCTAAACACCAAAGTTATGCTCCGTGTCTTTGTCCTTCATTAGATCCTCAGGAAGTTTTCTTACTTAATAGTTTTTTGTACTTCTATCTCTCTCGGTTCTTCAGTTTTTGTAGTGTTTTTTTTCCAATAATTAGTATGGACAACACGACCAGTGCGGAACTAGGCTCTGATGGCCAACTTCTGTTTGACCTATCCCCACAGCCCTTGCCTCCTAACCTGGCAAGTCTAATACCTGCACTCAGGAACTATTAAATCGGTACAGCAACGCTGTCAACGGACAACCGCAAGGGAACCAACCTCAGGGGAGCCAACACTGAGAGATCATCCTCACTCCTCTACCTCCCACTCCAGTTAGACCTTCGAGCCCTACAACCCCCAGGGACGAAAACCACAACAGAATCACTGTTCCGCCGCCACAACACCCTTAAACTATCAACGCCACCACCATCATGGATTTCATGTACAGGACAATGGCAATAATCCCTTTCTACAGGAAAGAGAATCGCAACCAGCCAACGACCAAGGAGCACATCCCTCCACCCCCATGCCAATAGAAACACATGTAAGTCACTAATTTTTAAACTGGAAAGAGCTATCATTTTATTTAAGAACATCCAATACGACAATTTTTTTCCTAAATGCATGTGTCCAGCCCAACATAGTGCCGCAAGGACTCAGATTTTTCAAATTCCCCAACAGAACCACAGCAGATTCACTGCTCTACGCCAAGCTCACCAAACTGTATAACGACGATGGCATCCAGTCTCTAAATATCCTAATTATACATAACCTAACAAGGTTAGAAAACCTAGACAAAGACATAGCAGAAATGAACAATACGGTGACCCAGCACCAGGACTTCCGGCGTTTAAGCACTTTTACGACAGCACCTCCCCACGGATCACTAGACACGTGGCATCACTCATCCAAAGGAAGAAACAAAAACTGCAGCGGGACCTAACTCAATACCACAACAGAACAGCCTACCCCTTACATTGAGAAACTCACAAGAACTTCAACAGAAAACTGGACTAAACCCAGCCAGACCAACAGCCAGCACCACCCCCTCTAGCTCCGACGGCCAGCGTGGACATTAACTCGGCACCTCCTCTCCCTCCACCCTTGATCCCAGTGCCTCCTCCATTGATCCAGATGCCTCCGACTACTGCACCTGCAGCCCAACTACAGCAACCAGTTCTGTTAGCACCAACCACCACAGCAAATGCTAACCAAATCCAACAGGGTTTTTTATTAACGGGCAACTGGATCCCCTTGAACACAGGACAAACTCCTATGAGAGGATCAGGGACACGAGGGAGAGGGAATCTCAAATTCAGGAACCTAGGGAGACCAATGTGCACGAGGAGCACAACGAGGAGATAACACCGCTAGCCTCCACATTACCCCAAACCCTAGTGCCCAGTGCAGTTTTCAACTTAACCAACAGGAGCCTCTCCAATTACCATATCAGCCTGCTGAATAGGGGCTTCACTTTCATCTCCGCCCAAAGAGCAGACGTACCGGAGCTGATGATAGAATTACTATCTACCTGAGAAAGTTACATCTTAAACATATGATGTTAAGTTGTCAATCTCGCCTTCGTTTTTGCTGGTTTGGTTCAGAGCCAATCCTCTGCTCTGACTGGGCCATCTTCTATAGCTCGAGCGCTGTTTACTGGCTCGAGGCTACCCCTTATCCAAAGATGCCTAGCGCTAGCTACCCAGGTCTCGTTTGCCGCTTCAGCTGCGAGGTTCCTGGATACTGGCTCAGGCTTGTATAACTTCATTTTATTAGCTTTCTTCTCTGATAATACTACCTTTTTCTTCTGTTATTTGTTAGCGATATATAGTACTTTTAGTTTAATTACTTTAGGGTGTTGCAGTTTCCATTTCCCTTAGAACTCATTTAAATTAGAAAGTTCACCCCACCCCACCCCCCACCTCTTCCCCCTATTCGTAGGTTACCGTTTAAGTTAAAGGCTCCTACTTAAAAAAAATAAAAAAAAAAATAAAAAAATACTTGATATATTTCTTAGTATTTTATTGTTGTTTGTGTAGTGTTAGTGCTAGTCTTAGTTTAGACTTTTACAAAGATAGTCACTTTAGCAGTATTTTATAGTTTAGAGTGGTTTTGTGTTTTTTGTACATTATGTCTAAAGATCCCAAGGTTTCGGGATTCAGAAAGTGTGACTCATGCTGTCAGAAAATGTCTCTGACAGATGGGCACACTTCTTGCGTCTACTGCTTAGGCGCAGTACACCTGCAGGACTCTTGTTCTGTATGCCATGCATTCAGCCCAAGAGTTCTGCAGGAGCGCAGAAATAAACTTATATTGAGGGGCCTTCTTAAGCCTCAGGATTCACCAGCTAAGGCTCAGCCGGTGAAGTCTCCTAAACCAACCAAATCGTCGGCTCCCAGCTCGGAGCCGTCCTTGGCCCAAGACTTGTCTACTTCTTTGGTTCTGGCTGGAACCGAGGAAACTGCTGCCTCGTTGGCTCCACCAGTACCCTCGGAGCCGACAAGGACTCACAAGAGACAGAGGTCCCCTTCGTTGGAGTCCATACACTCGTCTCTTTGGTCCCCCCTTTTACAAATTGACCGTAGTCATAGATCTTCCCACTCTTCTCGGTCCTCTAGGCTCTCGGACCATGATGTGGAAAGAGTGGTCATTAGATTGTTGAAGTCGCAGGCACTGGTAAAAATGTTGTCCAGCCCTCCTCAACAGGTGTCTGCTCCGTCCATTTCCATTGATATTCCTCCTTCGCCTCCTTTGAACTCGGAGCCGGAGTTTGTTGGGGTCCGAGTCGTGGAACCGTTGGCTCAGATAACGATTTCTCCTTCGGATCCGTCGTCTGCTCCGATCCCTTCGATGGTACCTTCCCTCGAGGGATCTGGGTACCTAGACTCCCTCGTCAGCTCCAAGGGGGTGAGTGGCATTAGACCCTTGTCTGACCCCGTTCTCCCTCTCGGAGCATTGGCGCAGGTGAGCTCAGCTCCTACATCGGCCTCAGAGCCGTTTCCCTTGGTGCGGAGGATGATTTCGGTTTCCTCAGAGCCAGGGCCTTCTTTGCATCATGGCAGGGACGCTTTCAATGTCATAAGGAGAGTGTTGGCCTCTGAGCCAGCCCCACCAGCTCCGTCCTTTGTGGTGTCTGCGTCAACCTGTGTCACTCCTCCAGACTCCAAGCATGGGGAATCAACACTCCAGGTCACCCCATTGGGTGTTTCCTCTTCTTCTGAGGCCTCCCCTGATCATTCAGAGGAGCCCCCCCCCCGGAAGAAGTGCAAGAAGGAAGCACATTGACTCCCCCGAGTCTGTCACTTCGGATACGGATTTGGATGAGTCGGTAGGGTCCCCGATATCTCCCTCTGAAGATGTTTCCTTTGCGGACATCCTAGAAATCCTTAAGCAGAGGGGGAACTGGAATACCCTAGCCCCTACCGAGGATGAATCTGTATTGCTAGATGCGTTCGGTTCCCGACCCTCCACCTCCTGGGTTTCTCCATCCTTCGATCCACTGATGTCGATGGTGGCTAGAAGGGCTTGGTCAGCCCCGGATACAGTGGAACCAACCCTGAGGAGACTGGGGAAGTTTATTACTGCTCCCCCTGTCAAAGCAGTTCCTCACTAGGGGTGTTCCCGTGGATGCAATGGTGTAGCAGAAGCCACTAAAAAGGAGTTGGCGGAAACTTCTTCCTCTATCCATCCTCCTAACAAGGAGTCCAGGACCATGGACAGATACGGGAAGCGAATGTTTGCTTCAGCGACCTCTTCCATGAGGTCTCTGAATTACTTATGCCACTTCAACAGGCTTCAGAGGGATCTCCTGAAAGAGCTTGGAGATACCCTACAGGATCCATCAGCTCAAGGGGCTCAGGCTAAAGTGTCCTCTCAGCTGGCAACCCTTAACTCAGTAGTCAACTCCTCCATGAGGCTCATTTCTTATGCATCCGATGGGGCGAGTAGAGCCGCAGGCACAGGCGTGGCACTTCGGAGACATGCTTCTCTAACAAGCCCTTCCAACATCCCTGAGGGATTGCCCGACTGTCCATCTCTGGAGGCAGTCAGGGGAAGACTTTCATTGTACCCAAAAGCCTGGCTAAGCATAACGCAAGACAAATGGGTACATTCAGTAATATCCGGAGGTTACAGAATTCCATTCACTCAGCCCACTTTACTGTCATGCAAGTCCCTCCCAGATGTTCCACCCAATCTGAGGGATCAAGCAGTTATAGAAGTGTCAAAACTGCTAGGAGAGTCATCCAGGAAGTCCCAGCAAACCAACATGGATCCAGAACTTACTCAAGGTTCTTTTTGGTACCAAAAAAGACAGGGGACTGGAGACCTATTTTAGATCTCAGCAGACTGAACAAGTCTGTTCAAAGAACAAAGTTTTCGGATGGTCACGCTACAGTCCATTCTACCCTTTTTGGGTCAGAACAATTGGATGTGCTCTATAGATCTCCAGGATGCGTACTGTCACATCAAATTGGACAGGCGCTCCAGTAGATTCTTTCGCTTCCGGCTGGGGAGCCAGTCATTTCCAGTTCAAAGTTCTGCCCTGTGGTCTCACCACAGCCCCCAGGGTGTTCACCAAATGTATGGCGGTGGTCACGGCTCACCTGAGACGTCAGGGATTCCAGGTGTTTCTAGGTGTATCTAGATGACTGGTTCCTTACTGCTACTACCAGGCATCAGCTCCTTCAAGCCAGGGACTATACAATTTCAATTTGCTTCCAACTAGCCATCACCATAAATTTCGAGAAATCTGCCTTGTTGCCCTGTCAGTCTATTACTTATATAGGAGCAGACTTGAATACAAGAAGCATGTTCGCAAAGCTACCTTCGGACAGGGTGTCCACAATTCGCCAGCAAGTTCAAGTCCTCATGCAATGCAAGAGGATACAAGTCAGGTACGTCCTTCAAACTCTAGGTTCTATGGCAACTGCAATTCCCCTGATACCCCTGGCCCACTTTCACATGAGAATCCTGCAGTGGCTTCTATTCACACAGTGGTCCTTCCAGCAGCTCCCCATGTCTCACTTGATCATGATCACAGAAGCATGCAAAAGGCACCTTTCCTGGTGGATGGTCTCAACATTAGTGTCTCAGGGCAGAGCCTTCATTCAGCCACCTCCAGTTGCCACAGTGACCACAGACACCTCCCTGATAGGGTGGGGGGCATTATCAGGGCAGGACAGTCCAAGGCACTTGGCAGCCTCACGAGTACCATCTGCATATCAGTGTCTTGGAAATGAGAGCCGTGCTCTTAGCATTGCAAGCTCTTCAGGACTGTCTCCCTTCTGGGACCATTGCAATTCAAACAGACAACATGTCAGTGGTGTGGTACATCAACAAGCAGGGCGGGGCCAGGTCCTACCCCCTATGTCGAGAAGCGCCCAGACTCTGGCAATGGACGATTTCTTCCCAACGGTTTCTGATTGCGACGCACATCCCTGGGAGGTCCAACTTCATAGCTGACAGGCTCAGCCGAGCTATTCTCATGCCTCATGAGTCCTCTCTGAATCAAGTGGTTGCGGATCTGATCTTCAGCAAATGGGGACAGCCTTGCTGCGACCTTTTTGCCACCCCCCTTTAACAGCAAATGCAGCAACTACTTCTCCCTTCTTCAGCTTCCTGGTCACTCTCCCAGAGATTCTCTGGTCCACAATTGGCCTCAGGGACTTTTTTATGCATTCCCTCCGTTTCCCCTGATAACGAAACTTATACAGAAAGCAATGTCATTGGGTTGCAGAATGATCCTCATTGCCCCATACTGGCCTTGAGAGATATGGTTCCCATTCCTGCACCGCTACCTTCTTGAGCAGCCTTGGACTCTGGACCCCATTCCAGACCTACTGATTCATCAGTCAGGCAGGCTTCATCGTTCACTTTAAACACTCCAGCTCACAGCTTGGTTGCTCCACTGCCAGCCTTAGCCAGGCTTCCCAGCACTTCCCCAGCCGTTTGCGATATTATTGTCTCCTCTCATAAGTCTGCCACTAGAAGGACCTATTCCAGCAAATGGAAACGTTTTTCTTGTTGGGCAGAGGCTAGGAATATAGACCCCTTCACAGCCCCTATCCATGAAATCTTGGAGTTCCTATCAGAACTCTTTCATTCAGGGTCCACCTCTGCTACAATCGGGGTTCAATTAGCGGCCATTTCAAATTTTCATGTTGGTTGTTCCAATGCAAACGTTATGTCTCATAAGCTATGCAAAGCCTTTTTAAGAGGAGCGACTCTTCTTGGACCCCCAGTGAGAGATCCCCCTCCTCCTAGGGACCTTAATTTGGTACTAACCTCTTTGATTATGCCCCCTTTTGAACCAGCAGCGTCCTGCTCCATGAAGTTTCTATCTTGGAAAACTCTGTTTCTGGTAGCTATTACTTCAGCCGTGTCTCTGAACTTCAAGCTCTATGCATCCGTCATCCATACTTAGTATTCCATAAGGACAGGGTTGCTCTGAGTACTAATCCCTCTTTCCTTCTGAAAGTCTGCTCAGAAAATAATTTGAACCAGTCTATAGACCTTCCTGTGTTTTTTCCTAACCATACCAACAAGGCAGAATACAAGTTACATCAACTGGATGTCCATAGACAATTGCGTTTCCACCTGCATAGGATGAAGGAAATTAGGAAGTCGGACCAACTTTTCCTTTCCTATGCTCGGGGCAAGCAAGGTCTCCCAGTTTCCAAAGTGACCTTATCCAGGTGGTTGTCTCACATCATTACCTTTATCTATCAACTAAGGAACAAAGATTTTCCAGTCAAACCGAAAGGTCATTCTACCAGGGCCTTAGCCACTTCTGTAGCCTTCCAGTCTAGGTTGCCCATGGACTCTATCTGTGCTGCTGCTACGTGGGCAAATCCCCATACTTTTATTTCTCATTACAAGTTGGAGTTGGTCTCCAGGAGTAGAGCTAACTTTGGTTCCACTGTTCAGAGGAGTCTGTTCCAATGAGCCACCCAGGATTGTAGGTGTTAGGGGCGCTGTTCCAACCAGCAAGAATGAAGGCGAGATTGACAACTTAACATAAAGAAGTTATGTACCTACCATAATGTTCCATGTTAGTTGTCTTCATCTCGCCTTCCTTCTTGCGTCCCCCCCTCCATCCCCCTGTCCTTTTGGACTGAGAGGAGTTCAGGTTTTACTGGCTGAGTGTTCTCTGGTTTGTTTCCTCTACTGACTTAGACAGTAGGACAGGTGTGCTTAACCCTTTGTTT
>NC_056747.1:160689840-160694840 GCF_019279795.1 Protopterus annectens | reverse complement strand
TTTGGAAAACCTGTGGCAGGAATGTTAACAATTAACATGACAGTGAATGGTGTGGGGTATTACAAACAGGAAGCTGGACATCAAGTAATAAAAAGTATGGAGGTAAGTGGAAGTTCAGTTTATTCATTTCTTTAGGTTTTGTTTTGCTGACTTGAGACAGCATGTTTCTTTTAGTTATGTTAATTATAATAATAATTAGTTTGAACTGGACTTCAGGGTTTAAACAGAATTTAATTTTGGAGGAGACAATTCTCTTTAACTCATTCACTTTGGAGCAGCTCAGAAAAAGCTGCCTGCTTAATTCCACCATAGGAACAGTGCAGCCTGAGCTCATTTTCAGAAAATCCATTTCTAATACCATATAGAAAACAAATGTTCATAATTCTTTAACTATAAGAGCCAGACTAAAAATGTAAATGTTAAAGTTGTGCAGCAGACACTGACCTTTCCAACAGTGTAAATGTTGACAGTGCATATCAAAGTCGCTGTTACATTTTTGGCAAGGAATGCTGATATTGTGCATATTTTTTACCTCTTTGGAAAAGCAAAACACAATATCGTGGTCAGTGTACCATGTAGACTCACAATTTGTGTTTAATTTGTTTGTACGAATGTCATCTTTAAAATGATACCTTAACCATTGCTGTGTGATGCTCCTTTACGGAGGTAGTCACAGACATATGATTAATATATTTCTCATAATTGATAACGCATATCATCTCATCACCTGTAACAGACAGAGGCTACATATCATTGTAGAATTATTTGTGTCATCACCATGCTCCCTTGCAAAGATATGGGCATGATAATGAGACGTATTGGAAATGTATAATTTGACTAAAAGTGATATCTGTACATGTGTACAGTGCACAGACACAATTCTTTTACCTTGTTGTAAGGAGTAACACTGTCTTCAAAATGAGGTATTACTTGGCCCATTCAGATGTTCCCTTTTAAAGCTATTTACCGAAATATGAAAAAAAATCATAATTTCCATAACCTAAGTCCGAAACAAACTTTGATATCTGTACATGTGTACAGCATGCAGGCATAGGTATTTTACCATGTTGCAGCTATGAATACTGTCTTCAAAATGAGATATTAACACATTCTGCTGAATGGGTACATGTAAAGAGAAAAAGCAATGAACCCAGGACAGGCAGTGGACTTCAGTGGCATGCAAGGCCATCTGAACTGTCAGTTACCTGTGCTGGCTGCCCACTCAGACAGCTGACACCACTAGAGTCTCACAACTTCCTTCAGTGTCCAGCAGTACCTATGCCTTTTCTCTATACAGGTGTCCATTCAGCAATAGACCTAAGGGGGATCAAGGTCTGTATTACTAAGCCTTTCCTGTTATCTAAACTCTACACATGCCTGATAAAAGCAGAATAAAAAAAGAAGTATTGCGGGATAGTTACTGACATATTCGGTTGTACGTGGAAGCACTCTTCTGAAACAGTTGTTCTTTCTTAGCATCCTCACCAGCCCCTTACCACAGTTAGTTAGCAAACTCAGAAAAATATCATATTTTACAAAACACAATTCATAGCAGAGTTTTACGTACCATACTGGTCCTACTTGGTCATGGGTGTTCCATTCTTCTCACAAGCTGCATGTTACCAATCCTGCGTAGCTCTCCTCACCCCATTGTGGATGTCAGTCAAGAACAAAGCAATGCCCTCTTCACTTAGGTGAACGCCATCCCTTCTGAACAGGTAAACATCATCTGCGGTGATGCTGTCATGGCAGATTGTAGATCCACCGTCCCTGTGCATCAAGCACTAATCCAGTCTGCAAATGTCTGGCCTTGTGTGCTTCCCACTGACTGTTTGCTGTTTTCCACATCTGTCGAGTAATTATGACAGACCACACAAAATGACAACGTGGCCACCAGGACTGCAGGTGTTCAAAAATTGCTCTGATTTGAAACGTATCCTTCCGAGTAGTTAACTGATGATATCATTACCTCCAATGTGCTGCACAAGAATGTCAGGCTCAGGGTAGATGGAACACTTCTCTTCCAACAACTGCAGTACTCCACTCCAATGCATACCTCTTCTTGCAGTCCAGTATACCTTCACACTGGATGTGGGGAAGCTCAAGTTGTACTGGTTTTCAGTTATGGAGACATGGCTGGCAGCCCAGTGAATGTAGGAATGGCCACATACCCCCACACTCACTTGTCGTTCTCTTGCTCATGAAGCCATGTCACTGTCAGGAGGTGGACAAACCTGCACAGAAAGAAAATGCAAACAGATTACTACTGATGTTTGACAGATGTATTGGAAGACTATATATATATGTATATCATATGCATTACCTGGTTACCCCGTACGAATCTTCACTCCTATCCACAAGGGCAGTATTCTTTTTATAAGGTACGTAAGTGGTGATTACGCTGCAGAGGTACATACCTACCACCAGTGAAAACAAATTACACAGTGACAGGGCACAGAAAGGGCACATGTAAATGGAAAAAGCAGTGTAAGGACTGCCACTCCACTAATATGCTGAGGACAGGCATGAGGCTTCAGCTCATCTGCATCTGAAGTCTCGGGCTACCCACTCAGACTGCTGGTAGCAGCAATGACGCGTGATTGCATGCAAAGCTAGCACTCTGCCTTACCTCTGCTTTTTTCATTTATATGTGTCCTTTCGGCAGTGGCCATAAGAAGTGAAAGGGGGGAGATAATGTAAACTCTCTTGCCCTGACCTGCATACATTTACTATACCTGAAGGGAGGGAAACTGAGTGGAGAGCTACACCAAGACAACATGTGAAAAGACCAAGACTGCCCCAGCCTTTTTTTTTTTTTTTTGCATGTGTTCTTTCCCGGAGGGAAACACTGCATCACAGTGGCACCCCTGAGGCCATGCCTACGTAGGAAGCAGCACTCTGGGACTGACCTGAAGAGTCTCCAAGTTCCCAACTGTGATCCAGGTGGATCATAAGATCCATGATGGCTGGGTATGCTCCCAGTGATGCATCCACCAACACAAGAGGAGTTGGCACAAAAGTCTGAAGAGGGACTTTCCTTGTTTTTGGTGCATAAGGGCTTGGCTGGTAACAGACAAGGGGGCACAGAAAGGGCAGCCTTGAAACCATGCATATCCAGGAAAGTAGCCCACTGGGACTGAACTGGAGAGTCTCCAAGTTTCCCACTGCCATCCAGAATGGTCTTAAGATGCATGATATTTAGGTGCAACACCCAGATACTTGCACAGTACTCAGTACCACACTCTAAGTTCCCCAGTTCTATGCACATACACATCATGATTTGTCTTGTGCATTGGATAATGTGCCTTTCCCTTTCCTGCTGTCAGTAACCCACAAGACATTTATGGCCGTGGTAATTGCTGAAGCATTCGATACACAGGTTGATCTTGCAAGTCGGGCACCCCCATGATGGCTCAGCACATTTACCCTTGCTGGCACAGTTTCTGTATCTTGATTTGCGCCATTTCACCGGAAAGTGGGAGCCATGCTCAAATCAGCTCACAGCCTCTGGGACAGTAATCGCAGTACATCTTTTCCTCTTGGTGTAACTGGCAAGTAGATGCAAGCCTAGGTTCCTTCAAAACTCTGTGTTGCTGGAATAGCATGTCCAGAGCGTGACAGTTGCTTGTGGCTGTTACTTTTATGGAATATAATGAAAGCATCGACTATGGCCACATCCCATAAGAACCAGAACAAGTACAGCCACCATTTGTGGGCCTTACTGCCAGTGGGATACTGTGTCCTGAGCTGATCTGCTCTGTCCACCCCATTCATATAAGTGGTTGTACATGTTTACAACTGGGGGACATGGCACCAATGCCTTGGTTCTATCACTCTTTCTCCTGTGTGTATGCGCTGGAGACTGCCAATGTTGGGTTGCAGTTAGTTGACAGGAGGAATATTGGGTTGCTATCCTTCCATTCAGTAGCTAGCAATGGTCCACTCTGCAGGTGCTTGAAGTAGCCTCGAGTTTCTTTTCTAATGTCCCGTCTGTTGAATGTTGGAGGCCATCCTGACCTGTTGGTGCACATGGTTCCACAACAGTACAGACCATCTTGCAGCAGTTGCTGGGCCAGTCAGTCCCCTAGTTAAGTCAACCACAACTTGGTGTGCCAGTCCCACCTCTGTATTCTGCTGTGCTTTTCCAGTGTATATCTGGAATTCATGTACATACCTATTGGTAGAGTCTGCCAACATCCACATCTTAATGCCATACCTCTCTGGCTTATCAGGCATAAACTGTCTAAATGTCAAGCATCCAGAGAAGCCGACCATGGCTTCGTCTACAGCCACCTCACAATAAATATTGTCCTGTCTTGCATGCATGAAGTACTGCATCCAGTATTGGTCATACATGATATAGTTTGTCATGACTCACAGAGCCCTGTGTTATTGTTGCAGTGGAAATACTGCTGAATTTTTTCAAACTTGTCTCAGATCATGTACTCTGCTATTGGGTAGCAACCATATACATGGTGCATTTCCTAGTACTGCCTGTATTCAGGAACATGTAGGATAGACATGTATATTCTGACTCCTAGAAATGTGCATATGTCTCCTGGACAAACAGGACTCCACCGCATATCAACCTTGCCTGCTGCGGCCTGCCTCTGTGCAGCATAGCAATTGGTTTCATTGGCAGTAAGGGTGTACAGCTCCTCTTGGAACATCAGATTCATGAAGTCCATCTCTGTACTGTCTGATCCAAAGTTGTTTACTGTGCTGTAGGGTTCTGAGATGGTGCTGTACTGCCTGCAGTTGTTAGTGAACTACTAACAGACGTTCCCTGCTGAGGCACAACCGTATCATTGCCTAACAAGGAGCTACTTGGACTCATATCTAGTTGATTTTTTCCATCCCAATCTCCATAGTCTGGACTACTTTCAATGTCATGTACAGTCGAAGAAACTTCCACGCCCTTGTCAGCACTTGCATTGTCATGCACTGTGGAGGACTTCATAGGTGTGTCAGTCATACCACACGTTTTTTTGAACACAGAT